>NW_007378319.1:79248-125317 GCF_000475195.1 Diaphorina citri | reverse complement strand
GATCCAATTGGCGTTTGTAACTAGAAAACTAACTGCAGAAATTTGGGGATGTGTTGTTATTGCCAAAGAAGTGACCAAGGTATCTAGTACTGTATTTTCCTGCTAAGTAAATTGAAAATTTATGACTATTATTGGCCATTATCAATCAAAACCATGGTATACAACCATACATTCAGGGTGATGGGAGTTTTTTACTTTCTATTACTACAGTATAGCGGATTACGTCAACCTGCGCTCCTCCACTGCCCAAAGCTCTGGCCACATTATGTATAGAACTCAACTGGGTTCGACACTGACGACTTTCTTCGCATAAAACCATGCTGGGCAAGCGATTTTTTTTTTTAACAGCTTTGACAGAGGGAACTGTAACTGGCTATGGTCTTATCATCCCGAAATCGAAGAGAGAAGGAAGACAGGATAGGAGAAAGCCAGCCGTTCCGAGAACGAACATCATCCCATCAGGATAAAATCCGCCCCGGGCGGGAATCGAACCCGCGGCCTAGCGCTTACAAGGCAGACGCTGGGCAAGCGAAATCCTGCTATACACAATCTTAGAAATGTGTGAAAATATGCAGCACTCAAATATCTTTGATATTACTGTTACATTCGACACTGGCCTATACGAAGAAAAGTCATTATTCTAGGATTTTTTAGGTACTGGGGTTACTTAGTGATCTTAAATAAGTCTGGGAAAACGGCTAAAGACAAAGATAAGTTGAAAATATAAAATTAAAAGAAAAGAAAATAATTATTTTCCATCACTTCTACATCAATTAGTTTGCTGTTGAACCAATGATCAATATAAAATTAAAACACACATCAACCTCTCTCTATGACAACTCAAACACTGATTGGTGAAATGTTGTTACACATTCCTGTGTGTGAGTTGGCTGTGTATTCCGAGGTAAAACCCTACACCGATAATCACACAACTCAAACCAAAGAGACAGCAACAGAAACACCACGCAAAGCAATAGCCACAACACGCATTGCAATTGTCGCCACCCTCCAGGTAGCACCATTTGAGACAGAATTCCGCGGCAGAATCCGTACAGTCGTCACGACAGAAGCACATGTTCTTGCAGTTCTCGAAATCATCCTCGTCACACATTGGGTAGTCGCGGACGAAAATGTCTGTTGTAGACATGGTTGCGGTTCTTGTTTGTTTTTTTTGGCTTTAGTTTTCTCGATTAGGCGCTTTTACACTGTGCTTCTTGCAGTTTCAACTACTGATGATTTCAATTTGTTGCTTCGGTTCTTGATTCCAAAGGAGTTGATTTTGTTTTTGTAGGAACTATCGGTCGATCCAATTGGCGTTTGTAACTAGAAAACTAACTGCAGAAATTTGGGGAATTGTTGTTATTGCCAAAGAAGTGACCAAGGTATCTAGTACTGTATTTTCCTGCTAAGTAAATTGAAAATTTATGACTATTATTGGCCATTATCAATCAAAACCATGGTATACAACCATACATTCAGGGTGATGGGAGTTTTTTACTTTCTATTACTACAGTATAGCGGATTACGTCAACCTGCGCTCCTCCACTGCCCAAAGCTCTGGCCACATTATGTATAGAACTCAACTGGGTTCGACACTGACGACTTTCTTCGCATAAAACCATGCTGGGCAAGCGATTTTTTTTTTTAACAGCTTTGACAGAGGGAACTGTAACTGGCTATGGTCTTATCATCCCGAAATCGAAGAGAGAAGGAAGACAGGATAGGAGAAAGCCAGCCGTTCCGAGAACGAACATCATCCCATCAGGATAAAATCCGCCCCGGGCGGGAATCGAACCCGCGGCCTAGCGCTTACAAGGCAGACGCTGGGCAAGCGAAATCCTGCTATACACAATCTTAGAAATGTGTGAAAATATGCAGCACTCAAATATCTTTGATATTACTGTTACATTCGACACTGGCCTATACGAAGAAAAGTCATTATTCTAGGATTTTTTAGGTACTGGGGTTACTTAGTGATCTTAAATAAGTCTGGGAAAACGGCTAAAGACAAAGATAAGTTGAAAATATAAAATTAAAAGAAAAGAAAATAATTATTTTCCATCACTTCTACATCAATTAGTTTGCTGTTGAACCAATGATCAATATAAAATTAAAACACACATCAACCTCTCTCTATGACAACTCAAACACTGATTGGTGAAATGTTGTTACACATTCCTGTGTGTGAGTTGGCTGTGTATTCCGAGGTAAAACCCTACACCGATAATCACACAACTCAAACCAAAGAGACAGCAACAGAAACACCACGCAAAGCAATAGCCACAACACGCATTGCAAGTGTCGCCACCCTCCAGGTAGCACCATTTGAGACAGAATTCCGCGGCAGAATCCGTACAGTCGTCACGACAGAAGCACATGTTCTTGCAGTTCTCGAAATCATCCTCGTCACACATTGGGTAGTCGCGGACGAAAATGTCTGCTGTAGACATGGTTGCGGTTCTTGTTTGGTTTTTTTTTTGGCTTTGGTTTTCTCGATTCGGCGCTTTTACACTGTGCTTCTTGCAGTTTCAACAACTGATGATGGTTTCAATTTGTTGCTACGGTTCTTGATTCCAAAGGAGTTGATTTTGTTTTTGTAGGAACTATCGGTAGATCTAATTGGCGTTTGTAACTAGAAAACTAACTGTAGAATTTTGGGAATGTGTTGTTATTGCAAAAGAAGTGACCGAGGTATCTAGTACTGTATTTTCCTGCTAAGTAAATTGAAAATTTATGACTATTATTGGCCATTATCAATCAAAACCATGGTATACAACTCTGGCGACCTTGCCAGGATCTCAGCTTTTTGGAACATAAGTGATTTTGTGCACCGGAGTCTATCGACATCCTACCACGAAATAAAGAGAAGTTCCAGAGCGCTATTTGGAACATAAGTGATTTTGTGCACCGGAGTCTATCGACATCCTACCACGAAATAAAGAGAAGTTCCAGAGCAACAGAGCAATCCTAGGCGAAAAATAAATTCGAAAAGTTTTTCCCTACGGTGCGGCGTTCCCAGCTGATCTCCAGAGACCGTGTGTGTGTGGTAGGTGTGGTTGTGTGTGGTAAGTGTGGGTGTGATATGGGTGTGTGATGTGTGTGTGGTGGGTGGGTGTTTGTGTGATGGGTGATGTGGGTGTGTGTGTGGTGGGTGTGTGTGGTGATCCCGTACAAAGGACGGGTCAACCACTAGTTTTTAATATGTCCATACTGCGTGGTTTCCTCATGTGTAGTAATGTTAGATCTTTTTGAGGTACATAATCCTTCATGTCTAAATTGAACGTTTGGCCTCTGTTTCCTTGTCTTAATACTTTTATTTGGCGTTTAAAATTTCTCGGAATGGCAACGGATGGACCCGAAGGAAAACAAGAAGGAGCAGAAGACGAAGAAGAAGAAGAAGAAGAAGAAGAAGAAGAAGAAGAAGAAGAAGAAGAAAAAAGGAAAAGCAACAGGAGTAAATGGAGAGGCAGAAGAAGAAAGAAAATCAAAAGTCACTACGGAATGAGCATGTTAAGACGCAGACCACACGAGTCTAATGTGGCAGTTGCTTCATGGCTACGAAATAAAAACCTTTTTTTTTTAACTTACCGGGTCCGGCTCCCACGACAATAAAGTCGTACTCCTTGAGTATGGGTTTGTTCCCGAACCTCGAGTCTTCTCGGAATGGCAACGGATGGACCCGAAGGATATTGAGCAAATAGTCCTGCAGGAAGGAGGCGGCACGGGTTTGAATGACTAGACTGACTAGGAGGAGGGCGAAGGCCGAAATGCGGCCGTTGTTGACTCTCATGTTTGGTGGGGTGTTGGCCGATGGCCGTGGGGTGGCATTTAACGGTGCAACCTGCGGGGCCTTACGAGCGTACTTTCGCGGTGGGAGTGGGAGATCACATCTGAAACATTGGAAAATAGTGAACTTTAAGTAAGTGGTTTAATAAAAAACCAACTTAAATACAATGCGGAGCACTTTTTGTTGTCCTTGAAAAAAAATCCCTGAAAGTCCTTAATAATCCTTGATTTTCAAGCTATTTATTTTTTATTATTATTATTATTTTTTTGGCGGGGCCTTACGAGCGTACTTTCGCGGTGGGAGTGGGAGATCACATCTGAAACATTGGAAAATAGTCAACTTTAAGTAAGTGGTTTAATAAAAAACCAACTTAAATACAATGCGGAGCACTTCTTGTTGTCCTTGAAAAAAAATCCCTGAAAGTCCTTAATAATCCTTGATTTTCAAGCTATTTATTTTTTATTATTATTATTATTTTTTTGCGAACCAGTAACTCCTTAATTGTAAGTCGGACAAGCGATTCCTCGGTAAAGTTACATAAGAGTGAATGCTTAGTGGACCCGAAAAGTGTACCGGGGGTCTGCGGACTTTCATGGGGGTAAAAACTGATTTTACGGATTGATTTCCTATTGGGCACTTTAAGGTTGAACATCCTGTTTAGATTTAGGTATAGTCTCCCCCTTTTGAAAAACTCACACACCACTGCTCATAGCATAATGAGCTATTTTTTAATACCTGAAAGTAGGTATGATGCATGTGCATGGCTAATAGGTCATCTGGTAACTAGTCAACAACAGGTAAATAGTACCTACGTTCATAGATACTAAACTGCGTGCAAGTACTAAAAGTTTTGCCTACACTACCGTCGACCGAAGTCGATCGACTTGAAACTCGTACAAAGGTGTGTCCAAACATAGTCGACCGACCGACAAGGTGAATATCTATGTTGTCGAGGCAGTGTGGACGATTCAGTCAACATCGATCGGCGGCCGGTGGACTATGTGTGGACACACCTTTATTCCACCAAAACCATTCGAACTTGATCTTATGCCAGCCACTCACGTTCAGACAGTCTGACAGACCGCGATCTCACAAACCTGTCAGAGACCTATAGGTCTGTCAGACCGTCTCAAGCTTTTTCCGCCACACACGTCCTGACTGTCCGACAGACCCAGATCTATGAGACCGCGGTCTATCAGAAGGTATAAAAAATGTAAATGTAAATGCAGTTTCTTTGTGTTATTATGTCACAACTTTGGTGCTCACTGCAGCATTGTAGGATTTTCCCAATATCTCAATAATCCTAAAATCCAATGTTTACCTACCATGCTGGCACCGGTCGCTATGCGCATTCATATGTCATAAGCTACCTACTCATTTACCTCACGAGGCTGAGTGGGCCCCGCAACGGCCAGTCACGGAATCAATAATTTGCATGGTACAAATTTCTTGATCCCGCGGGGAATCGAACCCGGGTCTCCAGCGTGCTATGTTAAGCTACGCCGAGCAAGGCCAATAAATGGATGGGTGACTTAAACCTTATATTGGGAATAAAGGGAGAACGGGCTCTAGTCTTGATTTTAAATCATTACATGAAAGTAAAATCGAAAAATCAAATCAAGAATAATAATTAACTGAATATTAAACAAATTAGGTAGGTACATATTAGGTACTGATTTTCTTTAATTACGATCGAAAAAACTACGGGCTAAAAAATTCCCGGAGGGAAGGGCCCGGCTTGTTCTATTTCGATACATGTGAATTTTTTTTTTTTTTAAAGAGGTTTGACAGAGGGAACTGTAACTGCTATATGGTCTTATCGTCCCGAAATCGAAGAGAGAAGGAAGACAGGATAGGAGAAAGCCAGCCGTTCCGAGAACGAACATTAGTCTTATCGTCCCGAAATCGAAGAGAGAAGGAAGACAGGATAGGAGGAAAGCCAGCCGTTCCGAGAACGAACATTATCCCCGCCCCGGGCGGGAATCGAACCCGCGGCCTAGCGCTTACAAGGCAGACGCACTACCAACTAAGCTAACTAGGCTGGCAAAGAGAGAAGGAAGACAGGATAGGAGAAAGCCAGCCGTTCCGAGAACAAACATTATCCCATCAGGATAAAATCCGCCCGGGCGGGAATCGAGGATAGGAGAAAGCCAGCCGTTCCGAGAACGAACATTATCCCATCAGGATAAAATCCGCCTCGGGCGGGAATCGAGCCCTGCGGCCTAGCCCTTACAAGGTAGACGCACTACCAACCAAGCTAACTAGGCTGGCACACGTGAATTGCATTCAGGTCTCAGCTTGGACAAAAGAGTCTGAGTGAGGTCTACAGTTCACGGAACTATAATTAGTTTAGGTAGGTAATTACTATGACATAAGGTAGGTAGGTATTTAATTTACTACTAGTAAGTCAAAAGTCAGTATAGGTAGGTAGTAGGTACCTACAACGAGCTACAAGTCAGTATTCTGTAAGATGATAGAATCTTCATTTTAGTTCTGCATGGAAGTGCATGGTCTCCGCTGACATCGATCCCGCGACCTCTGAACTGCAAGTCCGGTAATGGCACTGCTCAAGTCACGAGGTCGGGATACATCTGACAATATCTGTAGGTACATAGGTACTGATTTTCTTTAATTACGATCGAAAAAACTACGGGCTAAAAAATTCCCGGAGGGACGGGCCCATCTTGTTCTATTTCGATACATGTGAATTGCATTCAGGTCTCAGCTTGGACAAAAGAGTCTGAGTGAGGTCTACAGTTCACGGAACTATAATTAGTTTAGGTAGGTAATTAGTAATTACTATGACATAAGATAGGTAGGTATTTAATTTACTACTAGTAAGTCAAAAGTCAGTATAGGTAGGTACCTACAACGAGCTACAAGTCAGTATTCTGGAAGATGATAGAATCTTCATTTTAGTTCTGCATGGAAGTGCATGGTCTAAGCTGACATCGATCCCGCGACCTCTGAACTGCAAGTCCGGTAATGGCACTGCTCAAGTCACGAGGTCGGGATACATCTGACAATATCTGACATACTTGAAAGGATGAAGTGAGTTCCAAATTTGCACTTAAATGATAATATATCTATTTTTTTTTTCTTCAAGAGATATGATAGAGGAAACTCTACATATAGCGAGGTAGGTCTCATCATCCCGAAATCGAGACAGGACAAGGAAAGAGAAAGCCAACCGTTCCAAGAACGACCCTCTTCAAGAGATATGATAGAGGGAACTCTACATATAGCGAGGTAGGTCTCATCATCCCGAAATCGAGACAGGACAAGGAAAGAGAAAGCCAACCGTTCCAAGAACGACCCTTATCCGTTCGGGATAAAATTCTCCACGACCGGAAATGACAAACGCGGCCTAGCACTTCGAAGCTCTACCTTTTTTTCCTCCCTTTTGTTAAATCCAAGCAAGGTTTTTATTTACCTATATTTCTGAATTTATTCTGTACCAAATACTTTAATGTACACGAGACCTTGTTTAGACTGCGGGAGCTAAGGGACTTTTCAGTCTCATTTCGGCAGTATAAACAGGGTATATTCTATGTATTATATTCTACCTTCCAATCCTTGAAGTAATGCAACTTTTCAATAGATCAGTTGCGCTTACTTGGGTGTTGTTTCAAAGTCATAGAGCAGGAAAAATGAGGACCAACGGAATTTTTCTTTTTCTTCTACGACTTCTAGATCCCGAAATAAATTGATTTAAAAAATACCGGTAAATCGTAAACTTTGACGTCACGGCATACGCTCCCGTAGGCGATGACGTCACATCAAATATCCCGAGCAAAGCTCCCTCGCAGGCAACGCATTAATGTGTTTGTGCGCATACGTTTCTGCGCAGTTCTTTCTGCTCCTCCGCTATCGCACTTGCATAGTGGCGCTACCTAGCGGACGAAAATAGCAACTGCGTTAAGTCTGACGTCACACATCTTTGAACTCTTTCATTAGAACGGAAAATAAAAATTGAATTTTCGACCTTTTACATTATTTTGTTTCTTCGGAGTTTTGACCTCAGATTTGGATTTTTCCCAACTTTTTACATAAGAATCGACCATTTATTTATAATTTTTACCCATTTGCAACTCCTCCATTACTTTTACGACTTCCCCATGTAGGTTTCAAAACCAATTAGTATTATCCTAGGTATCATCACAGTAGGTATAATCTAACCAAATCACGCAATGACTCTACAATGGGAGCATCTACTAGTTCCTGTTCTAGTTTCTAGCAGATTTCTCAATCTCTCAGTATTATTCCACCAAAAACGTAAACTTCAAGAGCTACTATTTTTTCAAACTATGTGATTTATTTTGCCTAATTCATCTAGCTAAGCCCTTAGGCTTAGGACAAGGCCGTAGAGCGACCGTGTGTGTGTGGTAGGTGTGGTTGTGTGTGATGGGTGTGTGTGGTAAGTGTGGGTGTGTGTGTGTGTGGTGTGATGGGTGTGTATGTGTGATATGGGTGTGTGATGTGTGTGTGGTGGGTGATGTGTGTGTGGTGGGTGGGTGTTTGTGTGATGGGTGTGGGTGTGTGTGTGGTGGGTGTGGGTGTGTGTGGTGGTCCCGTACAAAGGACGGGTCAACCACTAGTTTTTAATATGTCCATACTGCGTGGTTTCCTCATGTGTAGTCATGTTAGATCTTTTTGAGGTACATAATCCTTCATACCTAAATTGAACGTTAGGCCTCTGTTTCCTTGTTTTAATACTTTTATTTGGCGTTTAAAATTTCTCGGAATGGCAACGGATGGACCCGAAAGAAAAAAAGAAGAAGAAGAAGAAGCAGAAGACGAAGAAGAAGAAGAAGAAGAAGAAGAAGAAGAAGAAGAAGAAAAAAAAAAGGAAAAGCAACAGGAGTAAATGGAGAGGCAGAAGAAGAAAGAAAATCAAAAGTCACTACGGAATGAGCATGTTAAGACGCAGTCTATTCGGAATATCTAGCTATCAGTGCACATAATAGATATCTATGGATGCTATCAATTAGATGGTCCAGGAATGTTCGCATGGGGTATATTCTTTAGAAGCTGTGGAATATTTTCAAGCACAATCAGTCAAATTACATGTTTATGCTTAGCCATTCCTACAGTGGCGTATCCTTCATGGAATTTGGGAATGTCTTTTTGACAGCTCAAGTATCTTTACTAGGAAATTTTTAAAGCCTTTTCAAAAACAGTATTTTTTCTTGAATTCTCCGAGTCTCGAACCAGTAACTCCTTAATTGTAAGTCGGACAATCGATTCCTCGGTAAAGTTACATAAGAGTGAATGCTTATAGTGGACCCGAAAAGTGTACTGGGGACTTTCAGGGGGATAAAAACTGATTTTACGGATTGATTTCCTATTGGGCACTTTAAGGTTGAACATCCTGTTTAGATTTAGGTATATAGTCTCCCCCTTTTGAAAAACTCACACACCACTGCTCATAGCATAATGAGCTATTTTTTAATATCTGAAAGTAGGTATGATGCATATGCATGGCTAATAGGTCATCTGGTAACTAGTCAACAACAGGTAAATAGTACCTACGTTCATAGATACTAAACTGCGTGCAAGTACTAAAAGTTTTGCCTACACTACCGTCGACCGAAGTCGATCGACTTGAAACTCGTACAAAGGTGTGTCCAAACATAGTCGACCGACCGACAAGGTGAATCTATGTTGTCGAGGCAGTGTGGACGATTCAGTCAACATCGATCGGCGGCCGGTGGACTATGTGTGGACACACCTTTATTCCACCAAAACCATTCGAACTTGATCTTATGCCAGCCACTCACGTTCAGACAGTCTGATAGACCGCCATCTCACAAACCTGTCAGACCGTCTCAAGCTTTTTCCGCCACACACGTCCTGACTGTCCGACAGACCCAGATCTATGAGACCGCGGTCTATCAGAAGGTATAAAAAATGTAAATGTAAATGCAGTTTCTTTGTGTTATTATGTCACAACTTTGGTGCTCACTGCAGCATTGTAGGATTTTACCACAAAGTTCCCTCTATCAAACTTCTTTTTTTTTATAATAATAAAAAAAAAACACTCCTACCTTCTATGTACGTACCTATAGTTGTACATAGATACTATTCCAGTCTCAGCAGGTTACCTACCTTATATCTAAAACAAATTTCCTTATTACTAATGAATAGTCACTGTAGACTGCAGACCCCTACTAGTGTATAGTGTAGGTTACTAATTTATATAATTTGGCACTCACATAATTAGTAGTAAATTAAAAAATAAGAAAACCTTGGACATAATCTACATTTTTTTTAAAAAAACTAGATATTATAGGTAAATACCTAGATAATTATTATAAAAAACCTACAATTTTAACAATTTCCTATTGATCTTTTTTTTTACCTATTGGCAGGGTCGTTCGGGGCTGAACTAAAAACATGGAACCCTCCTCACAACGTTTTCTTTTAAATTCTAAAATACGAACTTGGGCTGTGCCAAACTTTGGCTAACGATTTCCATTAGAATTTTACCGTGACCTCCAAACGTAAATTTAAAGGTTTACCTCGTTCCTCTTTCCTGCTTGTGATTTTAGGACTGGATACTCAGTGTCTCCAGACTTAGTGATTTTTCACTAAATTTAGTGAATTCTTGGCAAATCTAGTGATTTAGTGATTTGAGGTCAAAATCTATATTTTTCCCAACTTTTTACATAAGAATCGACCATTTATTTATAACTTTTACCAATTTGCAACTCCTCCATTACTTTTACGACTTCCCCATGTAGGTTTCAAAACCAATTAGTATTATCCTATCATCACAGTAGGGATAATCTAACCAAATCACGCAATGACTCTACAATGGGAGCATCTACAGCTAGTTCCTGTTCTAGTTTCTAGCAGATTTCTCAATCTCTCAGTATTATTCCACCAAAAAACGTAAACTTCAAGAGCTACTATTTTTTCAAACTATGTGATTTATTTTGCCTAATTCATCTAGCTAAGCCCTTAGGCTTAGGACGATGATGTTTTGGGATTACGTGAGCTTACTGTTTTTATCATTATGATTATGATTATTCTTAATATCTATTCGGAATACCTATCTAGCTATCAGTGCACATAATAGATATGTATCTATGGATGCTATCAATTAGATGGTCCAGGAATGTTCGCATGGGGTATATTCTTTAGAAGCTGTGGAATATTTTCAAGCACAATCAGTCAAATTACATGTTTATGCTTAGCCATTCCTACAGTGGCGTATCCTTCATGGAATTTGGGAATGTCTTTTTGACAGCTCAAGTATCTTTACTAGGAAATTTTTAAAGCCTTTTCAAAAACAGTATTTTTTCTTGAATTCTCCGAGTCTGGCCGTGGGGTGGCATTTAACGGTGCAACCGGCGGGGCCTTACGAGCGTACTTTCGCGGTGGGAGTGGGAGATCACATCTGAAACATTGGAAAATAGTCAACTTTAAGTAAGTGGTTTAATAAAAAACCAACTTAAATACAATGCGGAGCACTTCTTGTTGTCCTTGAAAAAAAATCCCTGAAAGTCCTTAATAATCCTTGATTTTCAAGCTATTTATTTTTTATTATTATTATTATTTTTTTTTTCAGTACAAAGGCACAAGACAGAGAAAACTAGAAGATTTTTGATAGAGCGAACTGTAACCGTCTCGTCCCGAAAGCGAAGAGAGAAGGAAGACAGGCTGACAGGATAGGAGAAAGGCAGCCTTTCCGAGAAAGAACCTTATCCGTTCAGAATAAAATCCACCCCGGTCGGGATTCGACCCCGCGCCCTAGCGCTTACAAGGCAGACGCGCTACCAACCAAGTTAACTAGGCTGTATACTTACAAAAGAATACATTGATCATGTAGAGGAATTCAATAGAACTATTAAAATATTAGTATTAGAAAAATGAAATATACCTAGTCATAGTCTCATGTGCAAGATGTTTAGCCGGATCTGTCATGGTTGATACATAATAGGTATTTATTATACTTCCATCAAGTTCCACCCGTCGGAGATGGCCTTAGAATTTTTTTACCCTCAGTAGGTAGTAGGTATTTTTCTACGTGACTACGAAAACATATTTGTCCACTGACCATTAAGTATATTGTCACTCAACCTGTCAAATTGTCCCACAAGATATTTCATAGGGTTTATGTTTTTAAGGTTAGCTATGTAGGTATATCTACTTAGGTATTAGAACATAATATATGTACGTATATGTATAGTTAGGTAGATATAATTATACGTAACATTATAGCTTGGTCGGAAAATTGTGGTAAATAAAGAACAGTGGAGGCACGTAGCTTAAACATTACGTGCTTGATTTGAACCTGAGGAACTATTTATTATGTCATATGTTTATTATGTTAGGTGGGTAAACATACCGAAAACATGATTGTGATGTTTTTATATTGGGAACAGACGTAAGGTAATTTTATTTACCACAATTTCTCAATAATCCTAAAATCCAATGTTTACCTACCATGCTGGCACCGGTCGCTATGCGCATTCATATGTCATAAGCTACCTACTCATTTACCTCACGAGGCTGAGTGGGCCCCGCAACGGCCAGTCACGGAATCAATAATTTGCATGGTACAAATTTCTTGATCCCGCGGGGAATCGAACCCGGGTCTCCAGCGTGAGTGGCGGACATTACTTACTTTTTAAAGGTCTGTCCACACTCCACACATACTCGACCGGTCGTTGATTGACATCGAGGTCGACTGAACCGTCCACGCTGCCTCGACAACATAGATTTATCTCGTCGATCGACGGGGTCGACTACTCGTATATGTGAACACAGCTTATGGATTCCAATAATATTGATGTTGATTGTTGATCAACATCGATCGACTTCAGTCGACTGTAGTGTAAACGAAACCTAATACTTGGACGCAGTGTATGCACGTGGAAGTTACCTGCATCTAATCTGCCTAACATTAGTGGAGACAGTTAAGTGATTATTTGATCCACTAATAGTCCGATAAACAACTCATTTAACTGGAGTTTTAACTAATTGCCCTCTAATGAGGAACTATGATCAAGGTTGCATCATTTGACACGTTTTTCCAGGAGGCATACTTTGTCAAGCAGGGTCAACTTAATGTCAAGTAGGTAACATTTTGATTAAAACTAAAAATAGTCATATTAGGTATAAAGAATTAGAATATTTTCTTTTAAAGAGGTTTGATATAGAGGGAACTGAGTACATATAACAGTACCTATAACTGTGAAGGTCGTATCGTTCCGAAAGCGAAGAGAGGAGGAAAGGATAGGAGAAAGCCAGCCGTTCCGAGAACGACAACCTTTACTTTGAAAATTTTAGGGAACTCTTTTTTTAGGGGGTCCACCTTAAATAGGTAAATCGGATTTTCAGGTTTTTAAAATCTCGCAGCAAAGAATTCTTCGTACCTACTAAGGTAGGGGGTCCACCTTAAATAGGTAAATCGGATTTTCAGGTTTTTAAAATCTCGCAGCAAAGAATTCTTCGTACCTACTAAGGTACCAATATCTTTTGATCTTTTAGAAGAAAACTATCCCACATAATTATCTAATGCATAATGCATGAAAGTATGCAACACTAAAACCAAGGTTTTTCTGACACAAATCTCATAAAATCTCGAAAATTTACTGATTGCAAACGAAAAATATACAATTTGCAATCTGCTCTTCAATCAAACCCATCAGGGGTCTTTTGGTGGCTATAGGACGGACTTAGGTCTGCTACTTAAAGTTTAATGAACTTGGAAACTTCGAACTCTTCAACAAGAAAAAATATTAATAAAAATAATAAAAAATAAATATGTAGGTAAAGGGTGTCCCAATAAGAACGCAAGATTTGATTGTTTAATAAAGCATGGTTCTCCGTGGAATAAAATGGACTTCTTAGATGATTTGTACAAATTTCTTGATCCCGCGGGGAATCGAACCCGGGTCTCCAGCGTGCAAGGCGAGCGCAGTGACTACTATATACGCCATGGGAGCTGACTGGTCTATCAGAAGATCTAATAAGCGTGAGTGGCGGACATTACTTACTTTTTAAAGGTGTGTCCACACTCCACACATACTCGACTGGTCGTCGATTGACATCGAGGTCGACTGAACTGTCCACACTGCCTCGACAACATAGTTTTATCTCGTCGATCGACGGGGTCGACTACTCGTATATGTGAACACAGCTTATGGATTCCAATAATATTGATGTTGATTGTTGATCAACACTGAATTTTTTGTATGGAACAATAATCAGACAAATAACTTCCTCCACTTTGATGGTACATTCATTTTGTTTTGACAAAATTTTCGATGACAAATTCGAGGAAATCAGGCTGTATCTCGTTGATGTAACTTTCAATTTCACCTTTCAATGCTTCAAAGCTTGTTAGTTTATTGGTGCAAACCTGTGACTTTAGATACCCTCACAAAAAATAGTCTAGGGGGGTTAAAATTACATGATCATGGAGGCCGTTTCTCGTCAGAAAAGCGGAAAAGACACTTTAGATACCCTCACAAAAAATAGTCTAGGGGGGTTAAAATTACATGATCATGGAGGCCGTTTCTCGTCAGAAAAGCGGAAAAGACACGATTACGACTAGGAAAATTCTCGCGCAAAAGTGATAATGTGTCGATTTTATTATGCTAACGCGTTGTTGAACAGTTTTAGACTCCATGATGACTAATTTTGATATGTACTTAGGTATTAGAACATAATATATGTACGTATATGTATAGTTAGGTAGATATATACGTAACATTATAGCTTGGTCGGAAAATTGTGGTAAATAAAGAACAGTGGAGGCACGTAGCTTAAAAATTACGTGCTTGATTTGAACCTGAGGAACTATTTATTATGTCATAATTATATGTTATATGTTTATTATGTTAGGTGGGTAAACATACCGAAAACATGATTGTGATGTTTTTATATTGGGAACAGACGTAAGGTAATTTACCTTATTGGTATTCTTCCAAGAGAAGTTTACGAGTATTTATTTTATTTGCATATTTTAGAAGAGTTTCCATTTATTAATTTTTTCAAGAGGTTTGATAGAGGGAACTGTAACTGCTGATGTCTTATTGTCCCGAAAACAAAGAGAGAATTAGAACAGGATAGGAGAAAGCCACCGTTCCTGGAACAAACCTTATCTGTTTAGAATAAAGTTCGCCCAGGGCGGCAATCGAACCCATGACCTCAGAGAATTACTACTCTGAATGTATTTTCTGATGGCACGCTTACCTATTGACTGATAGATAGTGCGGTTTATGTTCTCGACCGTTTTCATTTGGTTTAGATGTTTGTTTTTAGTCCGTCCTTCCTTTATTAGATATTACAATAGTAATAAAAAGGTATAAGGGACGGGCTATTGTATTCGCTTCGGTGTCGTCTGTCGGTCTGTCTGTCCCCATAGAAGGACTTATCCAAACCTGGTCGACCTATATATCTAATTGAAGGTCTTTTTACCAGGAACACGAAAATGGTGGTGCAAATTTTGTCCAGAGAACCATAAAGAAAAAAAAAACTGGTTTTTGGGGGATTTTTTTTTCCACATTTTCTCACACAAAAATGAGCTCTGATCTTGAAATTTGTCGCGACGACCTATGAACTCAAAGCGAGAAAGTTTTAGATAACACTTATTTTAAGACCGGTTTTAGCGTCACCTATGTTAGCTCGCGCAAAAGTGATAATGTGTCGATTTTATTATGCTAACGCGTTGTTGAACAGTTTTGGACTCCATGATGACTAATTTTGATATGTTAAAAATCTATCTGTCAAAGAATGGGCAAGATAAAACAACGCATATCAAAGTTATGACCCTTTCAAATCTTGGGTTCTTATTGGGACACCCTTTTTAAACAGCTTCGGAACTTGGCTGGCGTTAAAGTTCAGCGTATTAGCAGTTCAGATTGTTATCTATTTTTATTTAGCGAATGGGATATTATTATTTGCCAATTTTTCCTTAAAGAAAATAGAGAAGAACCTATATTTGATTAAACCGTAAAGAGGTATAGGTATCTATTGTATTCACATGTAACCAGAAGATTGGCAAACATGTTATTCCAGTACCTAGGAGGCGTGCGGGCGTGATAGACCATTTCGGTGAGATAAACAGCTTCGGAACTTGGCTTGCGTTAAAGTTCATCGTATTAGCAGTTCAGATTGTTATCTATTTTTATTTAGCGGATGGGATATTATTATTTGCCAATTTTTCCTTAAAGAAAATAGAGAAGAACCTATAATATTTGATTAAACCGTAAAGAGGTAGGTATTGTATTCACATGTAACCAGAAGATTGGCAAACATGTTATTCCAGTACCTAGGAGGCGTGCGGGCGTGATAGACCATTTCGGTGAGTAGATGGGTGTTTTTGAGCGATGGGAGACATACCTACTACAGAATGGGCATGCTATGATACAGGACACACAAGAAGGAGATCAGCACTATCAGCCAATTCTTAAAAAAAGTAAAAAAAAAAAAAAAAATATTCTAGCAGACCACAATTAGATACCTAATACACCTCTCATCTTTCAACCTATCCATATGTAACATCTATAAACTATCCACATGTTAAATCTAAACCAGCCTAGGTAGTTAGCTTGGAAGGTAGTGCATCTGCCTTGTATCAAATTATGTACCTACGTTTGTATACCTATAATTTTACTGACGCGAAAAAGTATAACTTACCTAACTTTGTGATTGACGTCAAATAATCTACCATTTATTTATGTACTTACCTATATGTTTACGAACCTAGGTGGGGGTACCTACATACATAAATAGGTAGTTATAGTCAGCATAAGGTATTATTAATAATTCAAATTACAGTTTCCCACATGGAAAAGAAATTCGATAGAAGTGATCTTGTTTTCCTAACCACTTTATTATTGCCTATTTATAAGTAGGTATACTCATCAGGTATAGGTATCAATTTCGTGTAAAAATTATATTTTTTTTTCCAAAGCTTTAATGGCAGGATTCTCACACTGATGTGGAAGCTCTTCTGTATGGTAGGTATGAACTTTTCAACATTGCCTGAGATGCGTCCACACTATAAGGCCAGCCACTCACTATCAGGTAGACCAGATCAGGTGTCAGGTCTTTTTTTTTTTTTTTTTTCAAAGTCTACTTACTTTTTTTATTTTCTTTCAGGTCTACCTGATAAGAGTCAGTTCTACCTGATAGTGTGTGTCAGGTAGAACTGACCTGACATTCGGACCTGATCAGCTGTTCCTGTCAGCTCTACCTGATAGTGAGTAGCTGGCCTAATAGTTATCACCGATATCAGACATAAATCTTGATTTCAATTCTCAAAGAAGTCGAAGATAAAATGCAGTTTACATCCAGTCATGTCAATTTTATGCAATTTTCTATCGTGTCAATTATTCTACGCCAGTTTGCATTTTGGATCTCATATAATTGATAAATCTGCATATTGCATTGATGACGGACTACCTCATAATCGAATAGTGATAGTGATGTAGTGACTAGAAGTGAAGTAATAGTGATGTAGTGACTAGAAGTGAAGTAAAAGTGATGTAGTGACTAGAAGTGAAGTAATAGTGATGTAGTGACTAGAAGTGAAGTAAAAGTGATGTAGTGACTAGAAGTGAAGTAATAGTGATGTAGTGACTAGAAGTGAAGTAAAAGTGATGTAGTGACTAGAAGTGAAGTAATAGTGATGTAGTGACTAGAAGTGAAGTAAAAGTGATGTAGTTTTTTAAAAAAAAAAAAAAAAAAAAAAAAAAAAAAATGCCTTGTGATAAGTAAGTATGTTGTGTTTGGAACAGAAATCAGTTCACGGCTATGTAACATTTTACTGTAAAGTATGACAAGGTTTCTTTTGGCTCATACCTTGAAAGGTTCAATAATTTCTAAGGTTTGTTTTGGCTTATATCTTTAAAAGTCCAATTATTTCTAGGTAACCCTTACCTTACTCTTTACCCGTCATAGGTGCATAGTGCATACCCTCGGACCAGATTGAAATCTGAAATGACTACACAATATCGGACTTGATTGGACCTAATTTAGATCAGATTGGACCTAATTTTGATCCGTCTGAAAGGAAGGTTTTTGTGATTTTTGAAATAAACGTATTCCTTTTTAAAGCCAAATTAAAGTTTGACCTAATGAGTTCCAATAAACTTCCACTGTTTCCTCGTGTGTTTCACAGGCGAGCATGAACTGCTGGAAGAAATCCAATCGATAGCCAACAAGAACGAGATCTGGAGAAGTTACATAGGTCTCGGATATCACAACTGTCTAGTGCCCACTGTCATTCAGAGGAACCTGTTCGAAAATCCAGGATGGTTAGTAAAAAAGGAATTTTAATTGTGCTAAGCATAAATGCTTGTTACAAATGTCGTTCCCTGCTTAATGCACTACGCTAAATTTTATGACTTGACTTGGACTCGAACCACTAACCTCCAGATCCGAAGCCCACTGCGCTAACCACTACACCACAGAGGTTGGTTGGTTAGTAGAATAGAATATCAATCAAGTCATGAAATCAGTGGTAGAGCAGAGCTTTTTCACAACTTTTTTGGATATCACAGCATTACTACTTAAGTTTACTATTATTTCTCATCTACTCGTATCACCAATCTTTTTATATTGGTAATGCCGCCACTTGTCGCTACTCGATCAAAGTAGCTACTCAATTGTCTCACGAGGCAGAATACACCCCAAAATTCAAGAACAGAGGGGGGGGGGAAATAAAAAAATTGACTCCGTCGGAAATCGAATCTGGGACCTAGCTTATTCTAAATTCGGGCAGATTTTCCTATCCTCTCCTCGAATGACCAACTGACGAAACGAGGAAATCTACCTATGTAGGTAGCCTTACAGAAAAACATGTTTTCTACTTAAATAATGAATTCAAAAAAATGTTATTAATTAATTCAAAAATATAAGTTATGTAGGTAACATCTTGTTTATTATTTCGGCATGTTTGTGCCATATTGACGTGGGATCAGGGTGTTTGTGTTTTACTGACGCAGGTTCGTCAGTAAATGGTTTCTTCAAACTAAATTGATGCCGATTGCAAGATGTGATGTGTTTCAATTTTCAATCCACTCGAGCCCAAATATTTTCCAATCTAATCGGATATTTGCAGTCATCCCAATGGCATCCATATTGTGTATTGTGTCAGCCCCATGACATCCGAATGTCAGCCCAAAGCAATGACTCTAGTTAGGGCTAATAAATGAGAGTAAAATTCCATCCCTCGGCTGGGATCGAACCCGTGCTCTCCTGTTTGATAAAATGTTAATGGTTTCTTACAGAAAATCCACACTTTTCCCTTGCTAAAGAAATAGCAAAGGTTGGGTGCGAAGGGCATCCACTCGTAAAATTTGTAGCCTTAACCAAACGTAAGCTCAAAACAATCAGTTAGGGCTGATTGAGAGGCTGACGAAAAACGCCGACCCCGTCTGTACACGGGAAAAGGCGAAGAAAAAGAAGACTCGAATATTTACAAAGTGTTTGTGTTTTTACTGACGTGGGTTCATGTTTACAGGGTGACCCAATACACTCCCTATCAGCCCGAGATAGCTCAGGGTCGGTTAGAAAGTCTGCTGAACTTCCAAACCATGGTGTCAGATTTAACGGGGCTGAGTGTTGCCAATGCTTCCCTTCTGGACGAAGCCACAGCTGCTGCGGAGGCCATGAGTATTTGTCATAGGTAAGTACACCCTACGACATCTGGATCAAAATCTTTGATGGAGGGAACTATAACTATTGAGATCTTCCCAAAATTTAATAGGTATCATTAGTAATGTCATTACTAATGATGGAATTCCGGATTTTCTGATTTTTCATCATCATTACTTGGAAATAATGACATTACTAATGATTGTGTAAGGTACCTAGAGGAGAGAAGGGAAGAGGATAGAAAGCTGAGAACGAACTTTCTCTGTTTAGGATGAAATCCGCCCCGGGCTGGAATCGAACCCGCGGCCTAGCGCTTACAAGCCAGACGCGCTATCCTCTAAACTCTCCCGCATTACCTTGTATAGGTTCTCTATATTTGTTGGTAATGGCAAGTAAAAATCAGCCCATATCAAGCTAACTTAGTAATAAAAATAAAATTTTTTTTTTTTTTTTTTTTTTTTAATCTCCTTATCCTATATTTCTATAGGAAGGAAAGTAATGTAATCGAGTGCATTTTTCGAGTATGATGATACCTTAAGGCTGTTCTGTTCCATCAACAATCAAAGTTCGACAAGTGTTTTCCTTCTATTAAAACTGTTGCGCTTCTGTTCTTTTCAGACTTAAAGAGGCAGAACCAATAGTGGCGGAAAGATCGTACGTAACTTTGATTTCTGTGACCTTGAACTTTTGCCAATAGCTTTCTTATGATTTGCTTGAGTAACACGATTAGATTGCATTTCTTTTTGTACGTCAACCCTTGCCTGCACGAACTGTGCACTCAGTGTGAAAGCTTTGAGAGAGAATAAACGGACTGAATAAGCAAAACCAATAAAAGTGTGATATGGGAGGTCAATAAGCGACGGGCTTATAAAAAAGAAGTAAATGAGCAAGATAGCAAGCAGGCTCAAAAATGATTGCCATAAAAATGTGGTGTCCTGAGTAGATCTTGATGTTTGAGACTTATAAAAGAACAAGTTGTAGAGGAATCATACACAATTGAGTTATAATGATATCCGTTTTCACACGCTCCGCCGTGCAGGTGAGGGTTAATGAAAGCTTTATTTGACATTCATAATGGTACAGTCTGTGGACAGTATCGCATAGATTTTTTTATATTTTCACCTAATAACTTCTTTATTGCACTTATACGTATATTGTATGTCATGTAGAATAAAGAAAAAAAAAGTCACACGAGTTCGGAACATGACTTTCTTGTACTGGCGTCATTCAAATGTAATATTCCCCTAAACGTACTGTTGAGGGAGCAGAAGAAGTCTCCAACTAACTCAATTTCCGCTTGCAAGGCATTAGAGGTGCTACCAACCAAGCTACCTCCATCGGTACCCCATATTGATGGTTGTACCTACCTATAAATTCGATTTGGTTTGTTAGGTGGGTTTGTTAGCTACTCTGCTGATACCTTTATTTGTACTTTTGTCGTTTTCTTTTTAACAATACTACTTAGTAATCTGTTGTTTTTAACAAAATCTTTACTTGATTGTTTTGTTATGGGTCTGTATCACTTTACCTTTATTTGTTTCATTGTTTTCTTTTCATTTTGCACCAATAGATATTTGAGGCATTTTTTGCATTTTCTAATATTTGTATTAATATTTTGAAGTAGATTGTGGTTAATACTGAGGAAATGAATGTTTTTCAGCTTCTTTTCTTTGTGACCGCTAACATTCCACTTAGTGGTTAATACTGAGGAAATGAATGTTTTTCAGCTTCTTTTCTTTGTGACCGCTAACATTCCACTTAGAACGGAATGCAACTAATTATATGTATAAGTGAATCTAACCTCAAGCTTTGAGTTTTTTTTTTTTTTCAACATCTATTAGACATAAATCCAGACAATTTAGTTTCTATCCAAGCACTTTAACGTAGTCCTGTAGTAGAGTAGGTATAGACATTGCATACAAACCGAATTATCACCTTTATCACAAGTTTCAATTGAACTGATAAGGAGAAAGATGCGCGGGTTCGAATCCCGTCCCGCGCAAAATCACGCACGACAGCATGGTAGAG
Source organism: Diaphorina citri (assembly GCF_000475195.1). Taxonomy (NCBI): domain Eukaryota; kingdom Metazoa; phylum Arthropoda; class Insecta; order Hemiptera; family Psyllidae; genus Diaphorina; species Diaphorina citri. The sequence continues at coordinate 103,884 of NW_007378319.1, read as the reverse complement.
GAGTCACGTAACACGTTTGTTGCCTGAGTTGCCTGATTGCTTCAGTCTAGTGAGAACACGCGTTAGTGAGACATTGCTCTCAGCAAACGTAATTTCTTGCTGAATTTAATTTTGTTAGATTTTTATTGCTTTTTACTGGATTTACTCGTATGTTTTTGGTGAATTAATTAGAGGTATTTATTACATCTAAATTGATTTTTTATTATTTTCAAACATCTTTAAAATCATATTGAAGTGAACTGTTGTATAAAAAGTTGATCCATTAGGTTGTGATAATAAAACGATTGCTCCTTTTGTGACTGGAGTTTGTTTGAATGTCGTCAAGTCATTGTGATTTGAGTTCATTTTCTTCTCATTTGATCCAGTTTTCCTCATTCTTCCTAATCTATACGTATAAACATGTAGTATAGATACGTCGTCAAGTCATTGTGATTTGAGTTCATTTTCTTCTCATTTGATCCAGTTTTCCTCATTCTTCCTAATCTATACATATAAACATGTAGTATAGATTCGATATCTATATACATACCTACTTGTGTTAATCCTATTTACTCTTGTCATAACAGTAATACAACATCCTTATCTTATCAGTATCAGTTAGGAACAACACAGAACACTTATGTATACTTGTTCAATTCAGAAGACATTTGAATGATAATCTAGGTACTTAGCATAATGATATCGAACATGAACTTAGTTGAAAGCAATATGTACAGTAATACAACATCCTTATCTTATCAGTATCAGTTAGGAACAACACAGAACACTTATGTATACTTATTCAATTCAGAAGACATTTGAATGATAATCTAGGTACTTAGCATAATGATATAGAACATGAACTTAGTTGAAAGCAATATCTAGGTACCTCTGCATACATATTTTATGCGGTAACATCCCTCATTTTACTCCGAATGGAATGTCACTTTACATCCCTCATTTTACTCCGAATGGAATAATGATATGTGTGGGTATCCTTTGTCACTTTAGGCAAGCTAGTTTCCTACAGCGGTTTTTTTTTAATAAACATTTCTCTCTTTAAACTTTATAACATGGATACCGTAATGAATAATATGTGATAACTACCAGGGGGTCTGGCCATCGATTGCACTTTGGCCTAAAGCTAAAACAGTTAAAATATTTAAATATTAATTAGGACATCTTGGTAGCTACTCTGGCCATCGATTGCACTTTGGCCTAAAGCTAAAACAGTTAAAATATTTAAATATTAATTAGGACATCTTGGTAGCTACAAATAGATGATAGTCAGTCACCAGAGGCGTAGCGTGAGTTTTTCAAAAGGGGAAGTTATAAACCCATATACATTATGTCGATCTGCTCATGGTCTTAGAATCCAGGTTGAATCATCACTTGCTATTTTCGGTAAGTGGTAAGAAGGGGCATGGTTGTATCCAGGATTTTGTCAAGGGGGGTGTTCCAAATTATTTGAGCCCCGGCCTACAGTACAGGAGAAAAATTGAGCTCGCCCCCCCGCCCCAAATACGGCCCTGAGATGGGGGTATGGGAAAGAAGACCCATAGAAAGCAGGGCCGGATTACCCATAAGGCAGAATGGCAGACTGCCACGGGCCCCGCGCTTTGAGAACTAACACTAGATATTATGGGTTTTTTCTTAAAAAAAAAAGAATGTTGCATGAAAGATGTGCTCACAAACATTAAAACTTCCATGTGTAAAAAACTGAAACGGCAAAATATATTTTGATAACAAAACTCGTAGTCCGTAGGTAATGATTGATACAAATGAATTAGTTAGGTATAGAAGTGTTTTCTAGTAGGGAGGGGGGTAGGTCCTGGGGGCCCCGCGCCTTTGAAACTGCCCCGGGCCCCGCGGGGAGCTAATCCGGCCCTGATAGAAAGGAAGGGAGACGGTGCTTTCCCTAGCTTTCATGGAGAATACTCCACTGAATTTATTAGGTAGCTATTATTAGATATATTATTTTATCTTATGTTATTATTTTATGAACAACACCCAGAAGCTAAAATCAACCTACGATGATCTCATGATGATCATTAACCATTAAATGATTAATTTTCACGATCGAACACCCAATCATAAAATCGAAGTATTTAAAATAGGCATCCTTTTTTTACTTTCCTTATATACTTTAGTCCTTATTTTCAATTTCCTTAACCTTTAGTCCTTATTATTACTCTCCTCATCCTTTAGTCCTTATTTTCACTTTCCTTATCCTTTTAGTCCTTATTATTACTCTCCTTATCCTTTAGTCCTTATTTTCACTTTCCTTATCCTTTAGTCCTTATTATTACTCTCCTTATCCTTTAGTCCTTATTATTACTCTCCTTATCCTTTAGTCCTTATTATTACTCTCCTTATCCTTTAGTCATTATTATTACTCTCAATACTTTCCTTAATCCTTTAGTCATTATTACTCTCCTTATCCTTTAGTCATTATTTCCACTTTCCTTAATCCTTTAGTCATTATTACTCTCCTTATCCTTTAGTCCTTATTATTACTCTCCTTATCCTTTAGTCATTATTATTACTCTCCTTATCCTTTAGTCCACCATCAGGGAGGACCTGATCAGGTGTACCTGTCAGGTCTACCTGTGCCCTAAATCACCAAAGTATGGAAAAGTATTTACAATTCTTTTTTTTTTTTTTTGAAGAGGTTAAGAGGTTGAATAGAGGGAACTATAACTGCCGAGGTCTTTTCGTGCCGAATTCGAAGAAGGATATAGGAGGAGGCCAGCCGTTCCAAGAACAAATAATCTTATCCCGAATAGATTTGTTTAGGATGACGTTCACCCCAGGTGTTATGGAAATTAGGTTTCAAATATTGTACCCAATATTTACTTTCTATTTTTTGTATGTTGTATATGTAATGTAATGTAACTGCAGTTTCTTTGTGTTATTATGTCACAACTTTGGTGCTCACTGCAGCATCGTGGGATTTTTCCCAATATCTCAATAATCCTAACATCCAATGTTTACCTACCATGCTGGCACCGGTCGCTATGCACATTTACACGTCATACTACTCATTTTCCTCACGAGGCTGAGTGGGCCCCGTAACGGCCAGTCACGGAATCAATCATTTGCATGATACAAATTTCTTGGATTTTCCTCACGAGGCTGAGTGGGCCCCGCAACAGCCAGTCACGGAATCAATCATTTGCATGATACAAATTTCTTGATTCTCAATAATCCTAACAACCAATGTTTACCTACCATGCTGGCACCGGTCGCTATGCGCATTTACATGTCATAGCTACTATTTCCTCACGAGGCTGAGTGGGCCCCGCAACAGCCAGTCACGGTATCAATCATTTGCATGATACAAATTTCTTGACCCTCGAGGTTACCTACCATGCTGGCACCGGTCGCTATGCGCATTTATATGTCATAGCTACTCATTTTCCTCACGAGGCTGAGTGTGGGCCATTGTTCATACAACATTTGGACTGGCACCGGTCGCTATGCGCATTTACATGTCATAGCTACTCATTTTCCTCACGAGGCTGAGTGGGCCCCACGCAATAGCCAGTCACGGAATCAATCCTTTGCAGATACAAATTTCTTGACCCCGCCGGGAATCGAACCCGGGTCTCCCGCGTGCAAGGCGAGTGCAGTGACCACTACGCCAACTTGACCCCGCCGGGAATCGAACCCGGGTCTCCCGCGTGCAAGGCGAGCGCAGTGACCACTACGCCATGGGAGCTGACTGTATGTTGTATATGGACTCTGTGGGGTTTCACAACCCAATAATTGATTGAAAGAATTAGTTTACAAATATTGGTTTACTCATAAATTATATCTATTAGGTGATTGTGTTCAGTGTTGTTCATAGCATGTCAAAATTGAGTCATCCCACGTATCATGCCATATTTTTGTAGCATGTCCATTCACTCGTAATGTAGGCCTTCATTTAGCTCCTTGTTATCTGCTCACAAGATCATTAAGATTATAGTAGCTGGTTTCACCAACAACTTCAACAAATGCAAATATTGGTTTACTCATAAATTATATCTATTAGGTGATTGTGTTCAGTGTTGTTCATAGCATGTCAAAATTGAGTCATCCCACGTAGCATGCCATATTTTTGTAGCATGTCCATTCACTCGTAATGTATATAGGCCCTCATTTAGCTCCTTGTCTGCTCATAAGATCATTAAGATTAGTTGCTGGTTTCACCAACAACTTCAACAAATGGAAAATCAGCCTTGTTAGCTCGGAGTGCCTTGTAAGCGCTAGGTCGCAGGTTCGATTCCCACCCAGTTCGGATTTTATCGTGGACGGATAAGGTTCGTTCTCAGAACGGCTGGCTTTCTTCTATCTTGTCTTTCTTCTCTCTTCGCTTTCGAGACGATGAGACCTTAGCAGTTACAGTTCCCTTTGTTAAACCTCTTGAAAAAAGAGGTTTTGATAGAGGGAAATGTAACTGCATGCTAAGGTCTTATCGTCCTGAAAGCGAAGAGAAGAATGACAAGATAGGAGAAAGCCAGCCGTTCTGAGAACGAAATACCGACGTGAATTTAAAAACAATCACTCGCAATCAATGTCAGAAATGTCAGACATTTCAAGAGCAATAACTTTGGACTTCCTCTATTAGGTTTCCAAGATCGGAACCCTTTTTTTTTTTTTTTTTTTTTTTTTTAAGATGAGTGTTTCACCGACGTTTTTATTTCGTAGCGATAAAACAACTGCTACATTAGACGCTTGTGGTCTGAGTCGTAGCATGCCCATCCCGTAGTATGCCTTTCAACGGATGAAAGGCATACTCAGACACAATACTTCCCATTCAGGTGCTAGTCAACACGAGAACCAGATAACCCGTTGAAATATTTGCAATCGAAAAATGAGTACAATTTTTTGTCGATGGTGGGATTCGAACCCGGGACCTTCTGTATGGCAAGCAAGCGCGTTACCAGTGTTACCACTGGACCAACCGTGCCCCCCATTTGTTTGAGATAAAGTTTGCCCCGGCCGGGAATTGGAGGGGGGGGCGAGGATGCCTGCCCTGCATCCCCCCCCCTCCTCTAGCTTCAAATTTATCCTTTACCATAGGCTAGACTTCCAAAGAAGAAGAAGAAGAAGAAGAAGAAGAAGAAGAAGAAGAAGAAGAAGAAGAAGAAGAAATGTGTAAAATATCCGTTGGATTGCTGAAGTTAGGGTCAAAGAATACCTGAGGATGAAATTTTTAGGCCAGCCACTAGGTAACTATCAGGTAGACCTGACGAGAGGACCTGATCAGGTGTACCTGTCAGGTCTACCTGTGCCCTAAATCACCAAAGTATGGAAAAGTATTTACAATTCTACATATATTTCGATATGATTGGTCCCAAGTCAAAATTCTGCTTTTCCATTGGCTATTACACTTGTAAGATACTTTTCCATACTTTGGTGATTTAGGGCACTGATAGTGAGTGGCCTTACTGCTTTACCTACATATGTTGTTGTTGTTGTAGCGGCTTTAGCTTTCGCCGAATGGTGTTGGCAGAGTAAAGAAAAGACATCTTTTTGTATCTGCCATACACCGGGGTGATGGTCTCTAGCCATGTTTAATTGGCTCGTCCTGAACCGCAGTCAACCATCGTGAGGACTTGTGCTTATTCTTTAAAAGCAGGGAGAACCCTTTGAAACTGCCAGCTAGCTAGGCTGGTTAGGGTTAGCTGTTCTCCTCCCTGTTTATAGTCCCACAGCCAGACGCTAGTCTACTCTCTGTTTAACGTCCCCTAGCCAGACAACCTACATATGTACGAGTACATACCCTCCTGTGAGAATTAAATTGTTTGAGCATCATGAGCACGTTACTATCTGGAAAGACGTTTGGATGAAAGTACCTACCTATTATAAAATTCAGTCAGCTCCCATGGCGTAGTGGTCACTGCACTCGCCTTGCACGCGGGAGACCCGGGTTCGATTCCCGGCGGGGTCAAGAAATTTGTATCATGCAAATGATTGATCCCGTGACTGGCTGTTGCGGGGCCCACTCAGCCTCGTGAGGAAAATGAGTAGCTATGACATATAAATGCGCATAGCGACCGGTGCCAGCATGGTAAGTAAACATTGGATGTTAGGATTATTGAGTTATTGGGAAAAATCCTACAATGCTGCAGTGAGCACCAAAGTTGTGACATAACACAAAGAAATTGCATTTACAAATCCTCTGTATGGTAAACAATGTAATCAAGTAAACATGTCTGCTAAATTTTATTTAAAGCGGGCAAACTGATCAAAAGTTAAAAAAAAAAAAAAGGTTGTTGTTTTCAAATGTCGGGAACTTGGCCTTTTTGGTCATTCTCCCAAAAAGGAATAAAAGTTTGATTCCTCCGTAAAAGGTTGTGAGAAATCTAAGTCTGAGATCAAAACTCCGAAAAAGTTTTTTAACAAATCGAAAATTCGATTTTTATTTGCCGGTCTACTCTAAAAGCTCAAAGATTCAAATGATTGATCCCGTGACTGGCTGTTGCGGGGCCCACTCAGCCTCGTGAGGAAAATGAGTAGCTATGACATGTAAATGCGCATAGCGACCGGTGCCAGCATGGTAGGTAAACATTGGTTGTTAGGATTATTGAGATATGTATTGGGAAAAATCCTACAATGCTGCAGTGAGCACCAAAGTTGTGACATAATAACACAAAGAAATTGCATTTACATTTACATTTTATAAAATTCTTACCTATGAGTTGATAATGAAAAGGGCTGAGACAGAATCACATTCAGAGAAAGCTTCCAATAATGCACAATCGATCCAAAACAGTGGTGCTGTAATTACTTAAAAAATACACCAAAGACTAAGAAGAGCTGATTCCTTTTAAGTTTTTTTATTTAGGTACTTTTTTTAGAGGAAAAATTCTGAGTTTAGTTGGAAAACAGCCAGTTAAATATTTGACACTGCAGATGAATTAATTTCAGGTAGAAACCGTATCTACAATTTACCTATGAAAAATACCAATACCTACATAAGCTTCTTCACTGTTCACAAACTTTTTCTTTATTTAATTCAAAGTTATCTATCTACTGCTTACACTAAAAAAAAGTAGCCAATCTATTAGATCTAGGTATTAGACTATGTCCTTAGCCTTGTACAAATCATTACCTACTGGTTAAACTAATAAACTAAAATTTAGGTATATGGACTAAAATTTAATTAAAAATTTAGCAAATAATGTGAGAAACGAACTAATTTTACTGAACTAATTACCTAATCGAATTTTCAATTTAGTCGATTTTTTTCTTCGATTTTTTCGAAAATCACGTCAAATTTCACAAACTCGTCTATTCTATACTCGATTCGATAATATTGAGACCAACGTTGGTTGCGGGTGAAATGCACGCGACTGACTGACCACACTACCACAGACCAACTGACTAGTGACCAGTTCGGAAACTGACATGAGGAACTGACCAATGGCCACCTGATTGACTGACTCATTGCACCTGAAGTGACCAGGTGTCCAAGTGTCCTCATCTGATGAGTGGCCATCATTTGGGACATATTACACAATTAAAAAGAATAATTCTTAAAAAAATATTTTTTTAAGCAATAGAAATTATTCCTATTGCTTAAAAAGTTTCCACTATTTGGGCCAATTTACAATATTTTACAGTTCTTGAATTAATGACACTCTTCGTCTAATGGGCAAGAAAGACTCTTCGACTAATGGGCTAAAATGGGAAAGTATAGGATTTTTTTTTCTCCTTAATTATTTGTTGAATGAGATGTTAGACCCTTGAATGTCTACCTGTCTACTTGGTTCTAATTAATCTTTTAAGTTTGCCCATTCACCCCCCAAGTATACAGGTTCCAGTTCAAGTATTTGGTGACGTCTGAGTATGTTCGGAGACTGTGTCCGAAGAGTATCTGAGTTGTTTAAAGTCCATCTAGTAAATTATTCATATTCAGTCCCTAAGGACCCTAAGTTATTCAAAGCCTATCCACTTGGTTGTTTGGAATCTAAATACGCGTTATATTGAATGTTCCGCCTACATACCTGTTCTTGAATTAATGACACTCTTCGTCTAATGGGCAAGAAAGACTCTTCGACTAATGGGCTAAAATGGGAAAGTATAGGATTTTTTTTCTCCTTAATTATTTGTTGAATGAGACGTTAGACCCTTGAATGTCTACCTATCTACTTGGTTCTGATTAATCTTGTTTAAAGTTTGCCCATTCACCCCCAAGTATACAGGTTCCAGTTCAAGTATTTGGAGACGTCTGAGTATGTTCGGAGACTGTGTCCGAAGAGTATCTGAGTTGTTTAAAGTCTATCTAGTAAATTATTCATATTCAGTCCCTAAGGACCCTAAGTTATTCAAAGCCTATCCGCTTGGTTGTTTGAAATCTAAATACGCGTTATATTGAATGTTCCGCCTACATACCTAAGTTCACTTTGATCACCTAGTACAGTAAGCGGTTTACCCAGAAAAATCACACAATTTACCTATTATCTACTTCTATCGACATATCAACTGAAGCTCAAATAGCCCCTAGGTGTGAACCAAGGCTGTTCTACGTTATATGTATGTAGATAAATAATTTGTCATCTCATCATCGATCGGCGTCGTTTCGACTAGAGATTTACCCATCCTAATTTGATTTTCATTTTTTCTCCCTTCTCGGCATACTAATCTTGAAGAATATAACATTGTTCAAGTCATACTGTCATAACAAGTCATACTGTCATATACTCATACGAACGTGTCAGAGTGTGTAGGAGGGTGGGCGTAATTGAATTTGAGAAGGATTTGTTACTCGTTGCAACATATTCTTACGAAGGAATCTGCCTATGTTTGTACAGCTCTTCTAACGTCCTAATTTATGTGTTCTTTTGTGTGCAAAAATAAGTAAAGTAAAACTTTATAAAAGAACATCATCAGTTCATAAGGTTCCGCCCACAATCCTTGAGATACCAGCACATTGTTGATGTACTTTGTATCTAAGCTTTGGTCAAGCAAAAGCTCAGAAAGAATTAGATAAAAGAAACCAAATTTTTTCTAGGCACTGTTGTGGTGGATGTGTCGGATTAGCTACATGAAATCTGTGGACAAGTCTCGTCAGATGTTAATTTGTCATCTCATCATCGATCGGCGTCGTTTCGACTAGAGATTTACCCATCCTAATTTGATTTTCATTTTTTCTCCCTTCTCAGCATACTAATCTTGAAGAATATAACAATGTTCAAGTCATACTGTCATATACTCATACGAACGTGTCAGAGTGTGTAGGAGGGTGGGCGTAATTGAATTTGAGAAGGATTTGTTACTCGTCGCAACATATTCTTACGAAGGAATCTGCCTATGTTTGTACAGCTCTCCTAATGTCCTAATACCTACATATACCTACATAGGTATTATCTCCAAAGGTTTCCCTGTTCAAATCTCCTATTTCAAGACCCCCTAATTGAAAACGCATCATATCAAGACTCCTTCAGATTTGCCTATTCAAGATGAAGACTGCAGTGTACTCATTTGCTACAATAATCTCCTCAGCACTTCTTACCTATTAGGTATATTATTAGAACACAATCGCAAACCTCTCCTTAGTAGGTATGTCTTACTCTTATGTATTCAAAACCCTTCAAATGTTCTATAATTCTAAACATGTATGTAATATCCTAATTGAAGATTTGCCTACCTATTCAAGACTCCTATTATGTGTTCTTTTGTGTGCAAAAATAAGTAAAGTAAAACTTTATAAAAGAACATCATCAGTTCATAAGGTTCCGCCCACAATCCTTGTGATACCAGCACATTGTAACTTTGTATCTAAGCTTTGGTCAAGCAAAGCTCAGAAAGAATTAGATAAAAGAAACCAAATTTTTTCTAGGTACTGTTGTGGTGGATGTGTCGGATTACACCTACATGAAATCTGTGGACAAGTCTCATCAGATGTACTTATATGTATAGATACCGGATTAGACTGAGGTCAGGCAATTAAGCTTTGGTCAAGCAAAAGCTCAGAAAGAATTAGATAAAAGAAACCAAATTTTTTCTAGGCACTGTTGTGGTGGATGTGTCGGATTACCTACATGAAATCTGTGGACAAGTCTCATCAGATGTACCTATATGTATAGATACCGGATTAGACTGAGGTCAGGCAACCAATAGACTAACAGGACACTGTCTATCAAGATTCCTACATAATTAATTACATTCATCATTATGTCAGTCTTGACGTCCTTGGATTAGCTTGGTTATTTTTATACTCACCTTATTAAATTCATAAGGAAGTTCAATTTCTTTCTTTACATTATCCCATCCACTTTGTTTCTTTTCCTTTCGAAGTTCACCCTTTTTTATTAGCTTTCCCAACCTTCTTGTATTCCCCTTCATATTTTTTATGAAAATTAATTACCTCGAAAGTAAATTTTCTCGAGATTAGCTTGGTTATTTTTATACTCACCTTATTAAATTCATAAGGAAGTTCAATTTCTTTCTTTACATTATCCCATCCACTTTGTTTCCTTTCCTTTCAAAGTTCACCCTTTTTTATTAGCTTTCCCAACCTTCTTATATTCCCCTTCATATTTTTTATGAAAATTAATTACCTCGAAAGTAAATTTTCTCGATTTTTTTTTCAACTTATTCTTTTGTGGTCCCTCGACCTTGCGACAGAAAAGTTTTTTGATTAAAAATGTTTGACATTTGGGATGAAGTTCAATGAGACATGTTGTCCTCGCATTTGAAAGCTTCTTGATGGAAACATATCTTAAATCCCCAGATTCTCTGTTCACATGTCCCATAATTTTGACGACACTACTTCTACTGTTAGATCACGCCTCGGCAGTCCTGTTGGGAAAGATCTTTCAAGGCGTATGCATCTCACGCCAAACTCGCGTCTATCTCGGAGCCTCACAGCCTGTACAGGATTTCGACAGCATTATTAATCTCTGTCCGTGGGCGGGTGTGTTCTGACAGTAGTCTCAATGATTGATAGTATGGATGAGATTGAACACTTTTGACTTTATTGTAGGAGGCGGAGGATGCTGCTTGTGACTTGGCTAAAGTCCTACATGTGAGGGAAAGTTCATTGTTTTGAAATCTCTCGCTTTTTTGAAATTTCGAGGAGTTATTATTTATTTTGATCTCCCCTCAGCCACCCCCCTATCGTTTTCCTAGTCTCAAATTATCTCAGTAGGATTTTCCATATCCCTTTTCAATGAAATAATACCTTCCTATTCAATGACGTATGTATGTACAAGTCAAGTACATTGATATTGTTAAATATGTAGATAATAATGTACTTAAAAACCCCTCAAATAATGAAAATTATGAATTACAAAAAAATAGGCCCTTCAAAATATTTCTGACTTGTCATCCTACAGCTTACAGTGTTGGGACATCTCTGATTATTGATAACGACTTGTGACAGGTGAACATGACATGAAATAGTAGGATGCAAGGCAAGGTGCAAGGCTTGGTACGCCAATGTGGACGCCTATTAAGGCTCACATTAGACAACTCTGAGGAAATTAGGGATAGGCCATGTTTCTACTAGTACAGGTACAGCTGGTACACCTTGCCAATTTTCGCCTTGTACCGCGATAATGAGGGCCTTACTCCCGCATTCTTAGCGTGCCGAATTGGAGATAGATTTTCTGCCTCAAGGCGTCAAGGCCAAGCTTCGAACAACGAGCACATACGTCAGTAGTTAGTTCGAGCAAAGCCGGGTTCACACGAGTCTAGTGAGAACTCAACAGAGAAGTGAAGAAAGGTGTGTAGATGTCTTATTTTTGCTTTATAGCGAACTCCTCAGGAGTAGTACGAAGTCTAGTGAGAACTCAACAGAGAAGTGAAGAAAGGTGTGTAGATGTCTTATTTTTGCTTTATAGCGAACTCCTCAGGAGTAGAGCTATTTTCGCGCACAGAATAATATGAAGAGAAAAAAAGAAAATGCAACCTTTACAAATTTGAACTTTACTCCCTCAGTACCATCTTATGTGTATTTTTGTAAGCAAAAGATTCTATGCATTCAAGCAAACAATACTTGAGGCCCTCAGGAGTAGTACGAGTATCTCGGTCTACTGAGGACCTACCTGTGGAGCTGTGGACGCACCTTAAAGTATACTCTCTTGAGCTGTGTCCAAACATAGTCGACGCCGTCGATCGACGTTGACTGAAACCGACAACACAGATTCACCTCGTTGATCGACCATCGATGGACGGTTTCAACTATGTGTGGACAGTTACTTGAGGTTTCTGAGGCTTAGGATTATTGATGCAAACTTCAGTAAATATGAAGCACCAGGACTGAGCTGTATATCATTCCACAAGCATCCTTGTAAATCGCAGAATATTAACCACCAAAAGCTCCAAGCCTTTTAGCGAGATTAAAGTCGAATTCCGAAGGTATTTTCGTACTCATTTCGATGTGAACACTTCATATCCTGCCTCGGTGGTGTATCCTGCCAGCCGAGGTATGAAATTTTATCCTCAATTTTAAGAATTTGACCACATTAATAGTAGTGGCCTACTGCTGGAGTGAAGGGACTTTTCAGTCTTATCAGTATAACTGAGCACTATTATTATTGTATCCGCGCTGTCACACCCTGGATCTGTACACACTTTTACACTGAAATCTCCATTATCTTCAAATTTTCAACAAGATAATCCCATGCTGGTATTCAAACCCGTAGACTCTTATTACCTATTACCTACGACATGACTGCCGTAACTACTTATGTATCCGCTATTATTCCTTTTATAGGACAGAATCCTCTTCGACTCTTATTACCTATTACCTACGACATGACTGCCGTAACTACTTATGTATCCGCTATTATCACTTTTATAGGACAGAATCCTCTTCCGCCGTCGATCGACGTTGACTGAAACCGACAACACAGATTCACCTCGTTGATCGACCATCGATGGACGGTTTCAACTATGTGTGGACACAGCTTTAGGATAAGAGTAGGTGGAAAGGAAATAGTAGAATCGAAGTACATACGTATAGCTTGTATAGTAAGTAATAAGTACTTATATAAAAATAATTATTCTGTGCCAAATTTCCCGTTTTGGGCTTCAGTATAAGCATTAGTCGTTTCTACAGTTTTCAGCAGAGTAATACATTTGATACAGTTTGGATCTAACCTATAGTAAAGCAACTGTGTAAGAAAGACACTCCACATTCTACCAACTCTACATCCGTGTAAATCCGGCTTGCGAATACATAATTAGATACGTAAGACAAAATGCTAATAGCAAAAACAATAGGTCACTAATAAAACAATATAACGCTGCCCGTTCGTACCTAACTCGTACATAAATGGTAGGTAATTGATAAATAATGACATTAGCTGTTAACTAAGGGGAGAGAGGAGACTCGTACATAAATGGTAGGTAATTGATAAATAATGACATTAGCTGTTAACTAAGGGGAGAACTCGTACATAAATGGTAGGTAATTGATAAATAATGACATTAGCTGTTAACTAAGGGGAGAGAGGAGGAGGAGGAAACTTGGCATTAGGGGAGGTGCCAAAAATTTTCACTATGTGAGGAAGTTGGAAATTAAGGGGAGAGAGGAGGAGGAGGAAACTTGGCATTAGAGGAGGTGCTAAAAATTTGCACTATGTGAGGAAGTTGGAAACGAGAACACAGAGGAAGAGGGAGGGAGAGAGTGGGAGAGGGAGAGTGGGAAAGAGCGAGAGAGAAAGAGAGGAAGATATAGATAAAGAGAGAGACGAAGGGAGGGATAGAGATATATAAAGAGAGAAAAAGGGAGATAGAGAGGGAGAGAGAATGGGATTTCCACATTTTCTGCTTAGGCAAACCAGGGGTTCACAACCTGGGGGCAAAAACCACGTTAATGTCAATTCCAACGTTTTTATTGATTCCCACCAGTGTCACTACTGAGAATTGAAAATTTTCCTACCTGGATTTCGAGCAAATTTCATTGAATAAGAATCTCCAACTCTCAGAACAATTAGCAGATTCTCGTCTCCAACTTCCTCCCTATTGTTCTGACAGTAGGAGATTCTTTATTCTATTATCATTAAGTATTATCTCCGTTGACAAATTATATTTAATGTCGCCTGTTGCCAGAATTTATTGTAACTTAATAATAATTTATGAGGGTATTACTCGTATACTTGGGTATTATTATTACTTATAGGTGAGTGTAGGTAATTACTTATGTGCCCAAATTATTATTAAGCACCAATAGAAATTACAAAAAACTCCGTTTTCCTCAAGTTTTTCTCCAGATGTAAAGCTGTTCCTAGATTCCTAGGGAAGTGTTCCATTATTTTGATAAGGTTTTAGAGAATTTTTTATGCTTTTTTTTTCTCATTGCCTTGAGAAAAATGTGCTTAGCGAGGAAATAAGAGGTTTATTCTTTATTCAACGGAATTTTGCCCGAAATCCAGGCATTAATAAATCTGCTAATTGTTCTGACAGACAGAACCACAGAACAGACAGAAAAAAAGTGAACAATCAGCAGACGACAAAGGTTGGTATTTTGGGACTGAGTACCCAGGAGGTTACGGTTGTGTCAAACTGACCCTGCTTGTGACAATATCTGTATTGAAACTGACAGTGTTTGTTTCTAACTTCATGATTTTATATCCGATATATCCGCCCAAGTCAACAGGGTTGGTACGTACGTATAGGGGAGATATTGTGGAAGCTGGGAATTTCATTTTAGGGTACCACTCCATAGCTTTTTTGCCCGATCTTACCCAGAGTTTAAAAAATACCTAGTGTGGCAGGTAGCACTGGTGGCAGGTACGGTACGTACCTTCCACATTTCAATAATTAAATTGTGGTTTGTTTCTGATTAGTTTTGGAATTTTATTTTATTTTATTTCTTTATTGGTTTTGGAATTTTATTTTATTTTATTTCCCTCGTTGGTTCTCGTATGATCTTAAACGTTTAACTTTTGAAAAGAAGAAGGCCCATGCTCAGTTTAAGCGTACTGGTCTTGATTCTGACTACAGGAATTTTTCCACACTTCGTGCTCAATGTAAATTCTTTAGTGATCAGTGTTACAAGGCTTATTTGGAGCGAACCAATCAGCATTTGAAGTCTAATCCCCGGTATTTCTGGAAGTTTTCTGAGGAATCTAGGAAGGTGAGTGGATTTCCCAAAAGTATGTTCTTCAATGATATTACCTGTTCTTCTTTGCAGGAAACGGCAGATCTTTTTGGCCAATACTTTTCTGATGTTTATAGGGATTCCGACCAACCTATTCCCGAGTATTCTTATAGCGATCGGATTGACTTCAATACATGCAGGTTCTCTGAGGATGATGTTTCCCGTGGTTTATCTTCTCTTAAATGTAAATTCTCTTCTGGTCCTGACAGGATACCATCTTTTATTCTTCAACGTTGTTCCTCGGTCCTATCAAATCCATTATCTTTCCTCTTTAACAAATCTTTGTCTTCGGGAATCTTTCCAGTCGAGTGGAAGAAAAGTTTCGTTATTCCCATCTTCAAGTCCGGTGATCGTTGTAATATTTCCAATTATCGTGGAGTTTGCATTCAGTCTTGTGTTCCTAAGCTCCTGGATAAACTCATTGCTGAGAAGCTCGCTTTTGCATTTAGAAGTTTCATCTCGGATGAGCAGCACGGGTTTGTGTCTCGTAGATCAACTGTGACAAATCTCTTATGTTATCAACATGATATTCTTCAATCTTTTAAATCTGCCAACGCCGTTCACTCTATTTATACCGATGTTGCGAAGGCATTTGATAGGGTTAATGTTGGCTTCTTAATAGCTAAGCTGAGATCTTACGGGATTGGCGAGTCATTCCTCACTTGGCTCTCTGATTACCTCAGTGGCAGGTCACAGCTTGTTCGGGTGGGTAGTTGCGTGTCTTCTCCTATCAATGTTCTCTCGGGAGTTGGTCAGGGTAGTCACAGTGGGCCTTTGCTCTTCAGCCTTTTCTTTAATACGACGCTCTTCCGATCTAGATAATGATTTAGTGAAACTATAGATAATATATGTATTTCAAACTAAGGAACTACCAGTTATGTATTTACAACTTGAAAGTTTCTTTAAAAAAATAATGATAAAAAGCAGAGCTGTCCTAGTTTTCAAACTATGTATAGTAGATAATACACGAGACTTGATGACGTCATGACTCTTATATACTCTGGGAAAATGAAAGAAAACTCGATGCATGAATTTGGAGTGAGCTATTTTATATTCGGGGTGGCTTGGAAAGTCTGAAATTTTTATAGGTGCAATGCTATTCCTGTATATTATGAAGAATGTTAAGAATGCTGAAACACACAGTTTAGTATCCAGACCATTAGGCAATTTCTAGGCGAAGCATAAAGGTTAAAACCAGAATGATAAGTTTGAAGAAATAGTTTCTCTTAAGAAGATCATAACTCATAATTAAAAGTCACAAGGTACGAAATGGATGCAGGAATATCTTGGGCAGAAAACCCAAAGTTCATCTGCTGTAGATAAGGCCTCTTAAGAGAAATATCTCTTAAGAGGAATGGGTACCTCCACCTATGTAATCTATTATTAATATCATCAACATCTACGAGTGGTTTCGTCATTAAATACTGTCAAATGAAAGACTTTAAGGGGAGATCTAGATGAGATAGAAATGAAGGAGGGGGAAATAAAAGGGAGTCTAAGATACTACATACACGTAGATGACAAGAGATGTGGAATGATAGAAACGATAATTTCATTTTCTATGAGACTTTAGATTAGAGCCACTCGTACTGTGTAGGTACCTATTCGACAGATACATATGTACGTATAATATAGGTTAGGTACTTTCACAAATTCACACTCAATGAAGCTTATATCAGGAGAGCTCATATTGGGAGAAGCCAAAAGATAGTAGGGGTCATCAGGTCATCTTGAAATGAATGTTAAGTAACTTTGAATAAGGAGTTTACGAGTTGGATTTATTTGCAATTCGCACCCCCGCGTAACAAGAAGAAAAGTTCTATAATTTCCTCATTTTTATTCACTGCTGATACGTATTACATGTTATATGACTACATACACGTAGATGACGAGAGATGTGGAATGATAGAAACGATAATTTCATTTTCTATGAGACTTTAGATTAGAGCCACTCGTACTATACCTATTCGACAGATACATATGTACGTATAATATAGGTTAGGTAGTAGGTTAGGTACTTTCACACTCAATGAAGCTTATATCAGGAGAGCTCATATTGGGAGAAGCCAAAAGATAGTAGGGGGTCATCAGGTCATCTTGAAATGAATGTTAAGGAACTTTGAATAAGGAGTTTACGAGTGCAATTCGCACCCCCGCGTAACAAGAAGAAAAGTTCTATAATTTTCTCATTTTTATTCACTGCTGATACGTATTACATATTATATGATCTCCAGTCTCCAGTATAATTTGTAACATGTGTTACATACACGCACATACAATACATGAGAATCCTGTATATGGCACCCCCGCGTAACAAGAAGAAAAGTTCTATAATTTTCTCATTTTTATTCACTGCTGATACGTATTACATATTATATGATCTCCAGTATAATTTGTAACATGTGTTACATACACGCACATACAACATACAATACATGAGAATCCTGTATATGTGTATTATAATTTGCTCGGAATCTCAATATGTAAGCCTGAGCATTACGCAATAATGACGTTTTATTGCATTCTTGCTCTAGAAAAGATGTGCCAAATCCGGGGAAAACAATACCTGAAATTGCAGCACATATATAACGCAAATGCGAAATTTGATTCTATATAATGATTCACACCAACCTACATACTCGTACGTATGTATGTGCCTACATTACATAGCTATGTATGTAGGTAGATTATTTATTTTCCGACTATCATAAAACAGCGGAAAACATCCATTTCCTAAACTTTTGGTTGCAATTTCAGTTATGAATATGAAGTCATACTCGTATACATAATTTATGTTCGTGAACTTTCTAACTATACGCCTAAAGGTTCAGTTAACTGCTTTCCTAAACTTTTGGTCGCAATTTCAGTTATGAATATGAAGTCATACTCGTATACATAATTTATGTTCGTGAACTTTCTAACTATACTTACGCCTAAAGGTTCAGTTATCTGCACACCTTCTTGAGGCAGGTGACGCCTACACTAGAATGATATTTTACCAGAAAGTTATGAAAGTCCTACTTGTGAGGGAAAGTTCATTGTTTTGAAATCTCTCGCTTTTTTGAAATTTCGAGGAGTTATTATTTATTTTGATCTCCCCTCAGCCACCCCCCTATCGTTTTCCTAGTCTCAAATTATCTCAGTAGGATTTTCCATATCCCTTTTCAATGAAATAATACCTTCCTATTCAATGACGTATGTATGTACAAGTCAAGTACATTGATATTGTTAAATATGTAGATAATAATGTACTTAAAAAAGATGACGAGAGATGTGGAATGATAGAAACGATAATTTCATTTTCTATGAGACTTTAGATTAGAGCCACTCGTACTGTGTAGGTACCTGTACCCATTCGACAGATATGTACATACAATATAGGTTAGGTAGTAGGTAGGTACTTTCACACTCAATGAAGCTTATATCAGGAGAGCTCAGCATATTGGGAGAAGCCAAAAGATAGTAGGGGTCATCAGGTCATCTTGAAATGAATGTTAAGGAACTTTGAATAAGGAGTTTACGAGTGGTTGGTTGGCTTTATTTGCAATTCGCACCCCCGCGTTCCCGCGTAACAAGAAGAAAAGTTCTATAATATCCTCATTAATTTGTATTCCTTGCTGATACTCGTACGTATTACAATTATTACATGTTATATGATCTGAAGTATAATTTGTTACATGTGTTACTGTTACACGCACATACAATACATGAGAATCCTGTATATATGTATTATAATTTGCTCGGAAGCTCAATATGTAAGCCTGAGCATTACGCAATAATGACGTTTTATTGCATTCTTGCTCTAGAAAAGATGTGCCAAATCCGGGGAAAACAATACCTGAAATTGCAACACATAACGCAAATGCGAAATTTGATTCTAATGATTCACACCAACCTACATACTCGTACGTATGTATGTGCCTACATTACCGATCACGCCTCGGCAGTCCTGTTGGGAAAGATCTTTCAAGGCGTATGCATCTCACGCCAAACTCGCGTCTATCTCGGAGCCTCACAGCTCACAGCCTGTACAGGATTTCGACAGCATTATTAATCTCTGTCCGTGGGCGGGTGTGTTCTGACAGTAGTCTCAATGATTGATAGTATGGATGAGATTGAACACTTTTGACTTTATTGTAGGAGGCGGAGGATGCTGCTTGTGACTTGGCTAAAGTCCTACTCGACAGCATTATTAATCTCTGTCCGTGGGCGGGTGTGTTCTGACAGTAGTCTCAATGATTGATAGTATGGATGAGATTGAACACTTTTGACTTTATTGTAGGAGGCGGAGGATGCTGCTTGTGACTTGGCTAAAGTCCTACATGTGAGAAATTTCCCAGTTTTATGCTACCACATTACTTAGTCATCATCAAACTCAAAACCATTGTCTCTGGAGACACTTAATTTTTTATTGAATTTTCTGTCTTGGTTTTGTTTTCATTATTATCATTATATCTGTACACACTTTTACACTGAAATCTCCATTATCTTCAAATTTTCAACAAGATAATCCCATGCTGGTATTCAAACCCGTAGACTCCTATTACCTACGACATGACTGCCGTAACTACTTATGTATCCGCTATTATTACTTTTATAGGACAGAATCCTCTTCCGTGATTCTTCATGACAAATTTGAAAGGTAAAAAACTTCAGAATTTCGAGCTTGATATTATTCGGTAATAAAATTTCCCAGTTTTATGCTACCACATTACTAAGTCATCATCAAACTCAAAACCATTGTCTCTGGAGACACTTAATTTTTTATTGAATCTTCTGTCTTGGTTTTGTTTTCATTATTATCATTAAGTATTATCTCCGTTGACAAATTATATTTAATGTCGCCTGTTGCCAGAATTTATTGTAACTTAATAATAATTTATGAGGGTATTACTCGTATACTTGGGTATTATTATTACTTATAGGTGAGTGTAGGTAATTACTTATGTGCCCAAATTATTATTAAGCACCAATAGAAATGACAAAAAACTCCGTTTTCCTCAAGTTTTTCTCCAGATGTAAAGCTGTTATTAGTAGATTCCTAGGGAAGTGTTCCATTATTTTGATAAGGTTTTAGAATTGAGGGTATTACTCGTATACTTGGGTATTATTATTACTTATAGGTGGGTGTAGGTAATTACTTGTGTGCCCAAATTATTATTAAGCACCAATAGAAATTACAAAAAACTCCGTTTTCCTCAAGTTTTTCTCCAGATGTAAATATGTTATTAGTAGATTCCTAGGGAAGTGTTCCATTATTTTGATAAGGTTTTAGAGAATATTTTTATGCTTTTTTTTCTCATTGCCTTGAGAAAAATGTGCTTAGCGAGGAAATAAGAGGTTTATTTTTTTGACGTGGGTACTTTGCCTGCCTACCTGTTCATATTTTATGTTTATTTTATTCGATGTCATGGAAGGGAAACTTCCAAGTTCGTCGAACCGTGTGACGTGAATTTGAAATGACAACGTTGCGCGCTGAAGCATTTGAGTTCCGTGAAGAAAATATGGTAAATTGGAATTTACATAGGTATAGCTTACACTTATACAATATACATATGTAGGTATAACTTATACATAGGGAGGTATGAGTAACTTGAATGGCAATTTGCAACATTACTCTTACATTATCCTGTTGTAAATACCATTTGAGTTCCGTGAAGAAAATATGGTAAATTGGAATTTACATAGGTATAGCTTACACTTATACAATATACATATGTAGGTATAACTCATACATAGGGAGGTATGAGTAATTTGAATGGCAATTTGCAACATTACTCTTACATTATCCTGTTGTAAATACAATAGAAACATGTCTACTCATACGGTCCACACATGGAGAAGCACAAAATGTTGTAGAAGTAAAATGCAGGTACATATGATGTAATTATGATGCGGTACAAAATCCGATGATGCGAAGAACATCTCTTATTCACATAGGATAGATTTGTAGTTTTCAGCTGGATGAGAATTCTGGTATCCAGACTATTCCAGAAATTGAAGTTACTTCCAGAAACACATCCCTCACAGCCCTGGTATCAGTGTGCACTAGTGGATTCGTATGACTCAGGGTGTCATTACTTCTTCTGTTGACATGAGTGATTGAGTGTGCATATCGGCAATTTTCTATTGTGTGCCAAATTGGTCTCATCCTCTGACTGCTATATTTGTGAACAGCCCTGGTATCAGTGTGCACTAGTGGATTCGTATGACTCAGGGTGTCATTACTTCTTCTGTTGACATGAGTGATTGAGTGTGCATCTCGGCAATTTTCTATTGTGTGCCAAATTGGTCTCATCCTCTGAGTGCTATAGTTGTGGTGGATGAGAATTCTGGTATCCAGACTATTCCAGAAATTGAAGTTACTTCCAGAAACACATCCCTCACAGCCCTGGTATCAGTGTGCACCAGTGGATTCGTATGACTCAGGGTGTCATTACTTCTTCTCTTGACATGAGTGATTGAGTGTACATCTCGGCAATTTTCTATTGTGTGCCAAATTGGTCTCATCCTCTGAGTGCTATAGTTGTGGCAATGTGGCATGTATGCACCACGTGATGTGTAGGTCTATATTCTGGATGCTTTGAACTGAAGCTATGTATATCCCAAGTTCTCTTCAGTTAGTCTTCAGCCTTTGTGAGTAAAGAGAGGGCCACAAATTCCAACACGTGTGTCAAATACGTGAGCTTTAAGTCCTTGAATTAACTCTTATACTGAACTTCAGCTAACATGACTTCTCTTGTGGTTTACCTTCCCTGTGTGCGATGTTTAATGGGCGAGGAGGAAGAGCAAATCTATCAGCTTAGGAGTTCTGCCCATATGCTGATAAATATCAGGCCGGATTAAAAGTAGACCTGATTTAAAGATTAGTACAACATTATATGTTTTCGCGTTTAACTCCAATTACCATAAATATAAAACAGATGGATATCGTATAATTATGGCTAATTAAAAGTATAGGAGAAAAAACATTTATTTTTTGTCCTGCACCTACACGGAAAACAACGTGGCTACTCTGGGTGGGGTATCCTAAACTTTAGATAATACATACATTTTTTGTTCTGCACCTACACGGAAAACAACGTGGCTACTCTGGGTGGGGTATCCTAAACTTTAGATAATACATACATAGTATTACTATTCTGGACACGTCTTCATTCAATACGTCATGACAATCTCACACGAAGATCTTTAGTCTCTCTAAAAATCTATCAGCTTAGGAGTTCTGCCCATATGCTGATAAATATCAGGCCGGATTAAAAGTAGACCTGATTTAAAGATTAGTACAACATATATGTTTTCGCGTTTAACTCCAATTACCATAAACATAAAACAGGTGGATATCGTATAATTATGGCTAATTAAAAGTATAGGAGAAAAAACATTTATTTTTTGTTCTGCACCTACACGGAAAACAACGTGGCTACTCTGGGTGGGGTATCCTAAACTTAGTTGGTTGTACGTATGGTCCACCTATCGTCTTTGAGGCGTGCAACGTGTCCGGCCCATCTTCTTTTGTTGTCGTAGATATTCTCGATAGTGAAAGTCGCAGGAAGAACCTGGAAGCGAGACGCCCAAGACAGAGAATTGTGGACCTATTGCGACCTGCATCGGTGGAGACAGTCTTCTGCATCCATTGATGAGACCACGGGTCCATCAAGGTAATCAAGGTAGTATTACAGAGGTACATAGGTAGTTTCTTAGAAACTTACTCCTCTGGGGCTGTTTGTCCCTACACCACAGAGGTAGGTAGCTTGATAGATAATGGTTTAGTGAAACTTTACATAATAACTTACTCCTCTGGGGCTGTTTGTCCCTACACCACAGAGGTAGGTAGCTTGATAGATAATGGTTTAGTGAAACTTTACATAATATATGTATTTCAAACAAAGAACTACCAGTTATGTATTTACAACTTGAAAGTTTCTTTAAAAAAATAATGATAAAAAGCAGAGCTGTCCTAGTTTTCAAACTATGTATAGTAGATAATACACGAGACTTGATGACGTCATGACTCTTATATACTCTGGGAAAATGAAAGAAAACTCGATGCATGAATTTGGAGTGAGCTATTTTATATTCGGGGTGGCTTGGAAAGTCTGAAATTTTTATAGGTGCAATGCTATTCCTGTATATTATGAAGAATGTTAAGAATGCTGAAACACACAGTTTAGTATCCAGACCATTAGGCAATTTCTAGGCGAAGCATAAAGGTTAAAACCAGAATGATAAGTTTGAAGAAATAGTTTCTCTTAAGAAGATCATAACTCATAATTAAAAGTCACAAGGTACGAAATGGATGCAGGAATATCTTGGGCAGAAAACCCAAAGTTCATCTGCTGTAGACAAGCCAGACCATTAGGCAATTTCTAGGCGAAGCATAAAGGTTAAAACCAGAATGATAAGTTTGAAGAAATAGTTTCTCTTAAGAAGATTATAACTCATAATCAAAAGTCACAAGGTACGAAATGGATGCAGGAATATCTTGGGCAGAAAACCCAAAGATCATCTGCTGTAGATAAGGCCTCCACCTATGTAATCTATTATTAATATCATCAACATCTACGAGTAGTTTCGCCATTAAGTTCCACTTATTCCAAAAGCATATAGTCTACCCTGTATAAATACATTATAAAAGTGGAATTTATTATATGATCCATGTAATAATAATACCTTTACCATATATTTATGTTCCATATAATAGGTACTTCCTTTACCATATATTTTTCCACCTCGCTTTCTAACTTAAGTGTCATTGTAAGTGCATTATCTCTTCTCTTTCCCCTACCTCCTCTCTCTCTCTCTCTCTCTCTCTCTCCGCTGAAACACACAGTTTAGTAACCAGACCATTAGGCAATTTCTAGGCGAAGCATAAAGGTTAAAACCAGAATGATAAGTTTGAAGAAACAGTTTCTCTTAAGAAGATCATAACTCATAATTAAAAATCACAAGGTACGAAATGGATGCAGGAATATCTTGGGCAGAAAACCCAAAGTTCATCTGCTGTAGATAAGGCCTCTTAAGAGAAATATCTCTTAAGAGGAATGGGTACCTATGTAATCTATTATTAATATCATCAACATCTACGAGTAGTTTCGTCATTAAGATGTTCTTCAATGATATTACCTGTTCTTCTTTGCAGGAAACGGCAGATCTTTTTGGCCAATACTTTTCTGATGTTTATAGGGATTCCGTCCAACCTATTCCCGAGTATTCTTATAGCGATCGGATTGACTTCAATACATGCAGGTTCTCTGAAGATGATGTTTCCCGTGGTTTATCTTCTCTTAAATGTAAATTCTCTTCTGGTCCTGACAGGATACCATCTTTTATTCTTCAACGTTGTTCCTCGGTCCTATCAAATCCATTATCTTTCCTCTTTAACAAATCTTTGTCTTCGGGAATCTTTCCAGTCGAGTGGAAGAAAAGTTTCGTTATTCCCATCTTCAAGTCCGGTGATCGTTGTAATATTTCCAATTATCGTGGAGTTTGCATTCAGTCTTGTGTTCCTAAGCTCCTGGATAAACTCATTGCTGAGAAGCTCGCTTTTGCAT
>NW_007378319.1:14754-79098 GCF_000475195.1 Diaphorina citri | reverse complement strand
ATAATTTACCTATTTACGGAACTTTCAAACTCCATTATAATGTCTCTCCTCTACAATTGTTTGGATAAAAACCCTTCATTTCACTCAAAAAGTCCCTGCCTGGTTCCATCAAACTAGTGGTAAAAAATATTGGGGTTTAGTTGGTGAAAATTTTTGACAGAATCTCATACAAGCGAAATTTTAAATTCCTCAGGCCAAATGTAAAATTATTGTTCCAAAAATTTTAACCTCCAAAAGTCCAAAATAAACGATTTGGAATTTTCAGATAGTTTGCGGCGTTATTTACAGGCCCAATAGAAAATTTATTAGGTACATACCCAACAGTACCGAGAACATAATTTATAAACCATCCCCAACAGCAGAAAATACTCGTAATTTATCCTTCACAGAGTAATGTGACTTATGGACATGACTCTCTTAAACAACACCTAAACTTTTAGGAGGAGACGTCAACAAATTCATGGGTAGGTATTATATCCAGGACAAAGTCTACATAAGTACCCAAAGAAACAAGAAGGAGGAGAAAAACGACTTGTACGTACAAACGTACATATTGTTTAAACGTTGCTTCATAGTATGGTTACATGTTAGCTTCCAGATAATTTGTTCACAGGTACAGGGTACACAGGTATGCTCATTGCTCATGTACCAATTGATGAGCAAACTTGTATACGTGACATGTAGAACACGAAAAACTTTTGTTTCCAAACAAAATCTATCGGGAAAGTAAACAGCTTTGAAGTCCAATCAATCATTTTTGTGGAAAAATCCCCCCATAGTAGAACGAGATTGGAAGCGTTTTACACTACATTGTAGCACTACTTGCTGATAATATTTTCAACCCCTAGTCTTGCAACATTTGATCACTTAACATCACACTGACTTAATTAAAATCTATCAGCACATGCAATAATTCCCATATTATCATCATGTGAATAGGATCTAGGATGTCATTATTAATATTGTGAGTAACATGTCAGTGATTATTATTATTATCCACTTGATCTTTGTATTGGTGTGGATGTTAGTGTTTATAACTTCTAGCACTTACATCATTGTCCACATTTTATCAAAATAATGAACAGAATGAACACTGAACAGATGTACACATCTCCCTGTCTTGATATCACAGTCACTTATCCTAGTGTTCACTCTCCAAGTCGCCACACAAATCACACAATACTAAAATTATTACATGGGCTCATGGGCAAACTGCTTGTTGAATCCAAGGAATTTTTCATAATATCGAGTTCTCTCATCTTTAAAATGATCAAAGTTATCAAGAATTTTGTTGTCCAAATTCTCTTCAATATTATGGTTATTTTTATGGCAGTTAATAACATTGTTGTTGTTTTCGGAATATTTCCGAGTTTATCATCGTTATAGCTATCATAGTTGTTTTGTACGCGTATATCGTACATTCTTGAAACGTCTCATTGTATCATTTGTACAAAAGAACTCTTTGTGAGAATTCCTCGGATGTAAGGTTTCATTAATAATGGAGGTGTTTCAAATATTTCATTTGTATTTGTTGTGACGTGATTTTTCACTAACCGTTTTGTGCTTTAGACCTATAAAAATCTCACTAGAAATAGATGGTAATCTTTTTTTTATTTTTTTCATCTTACTTATCTTTGAAAGAATATTGCTTCATGTTCTGGGAACTTTTCATTATTCTCATATTATCCTTCGTACAAGAGGGAGTTTGCTTTTTGACTTACCTTGTTTAGAAGGGAGATGTTCTTATTTAGGATCTCGAAGGATAGGGTTCCTTTAATTGAATTTTCTTTCTATCCTCTACCATTTTGTCAAACATAAAGCACACCTTTTCCCTTTACTTCTAGCCTTTACCCTTTCATCAATCCCTTTTACCTTCATTGTGCACAATGTTCTTCAAAGTTTATTCGTATACGAAATTTCCTTTTGTCCCCTTTCCCTTTTGTTCAGTAAATAATATAGAAATACCCATAAAATAATCCTCTTATACATTTTGGCCCAAGATTGTTTTTCAACAATCTGTACAATTTGTTCCTTTTGTTTTTCTCAATTCCGCACACCTACACATCGCTTACCACCAGTGTAGTAGATGATGTTGTCAATAATTATTATTTCCCTGAGTTTCATAGGTACCGTCCTTCCTCCCCAACTCCCTCATCCCATTTGCACGTCAGTGAACAATGGAAAGAAATTTATTGAACAAAATCAATTCTGTTTTTTTCTTCCTCTTACCCGCCCGTAATTTAGAAAGCAATATTTTCTCCCCGTTCCATTCAAGGGATTTGTCTGTGTGATAAATTGGAGGTAAATTTCAAAACGATGTACTGATGCGTTCTTCCTCCAGCATTTTGTTCGAAACTCCATTTTGTACTTTGAAAATATCCATTAAACTTTTTTTTTTTCATCCCCATTTTTTTAATGTTGGGAGTTTTAAAATGGACTCGTTGAGTAGGTAGGTAGGTATTTGTTTATCTAGGGTTCTGGTTTGGAATATAAGGGTACATTCTAATATGTTGTGTTGGTGATACTTGAGAGAGGAGGGGAGTTGTCTGTTATAGTTTTCTCATATTGACGGTTTTGTAATTTGCGGGTTTTCCTAGCAAACATGTTCATTCAAAAAGTAAAAAGGGATGTTCCATTTATTCAAGCAAAATGTACATTTTATATGGTTGTTTTCTGCCTGTGGCATTTTCTTTGACGCTTGGTATCCGATGCTATGGGGTGAGGTTGTGGATCATACTTCCCTGAAACATTGATGTTAAATTTCAAGGAATCGAGGGCTCTGGTATCATCTCCTTTATTTTTCCTATCTTTTTGTCTCGTCTCACATGCATTCAAAGAATATCTTGTATATTAGCATTATCTCCTTTGTAGCAGTTGCTTTTTTAAATGCATTTAAAATAACCCGACTGAAAACGTTTCTAATGGGGTTTCTGTTCTTTTGTTCAAGCCAACCCCACGCCCTTGATTATAAAATAAATGCTAAAAGAACCTCTTCTCGCGCGTGCAATAACGGCAAAATGGTATTTGTTCAGAAAATTGCTCAGTCTATCCTGAGCTTTATTAGCTTTTCGAGTCTTTGAAGTTGGAGCGCTGTATTCAAATTTTCCACGGCATATCGAAAGCTCTGTCTAAATCTTCATGTTCCATTCATTGTTCCCTATAATTCCCTTTATTCCTCTTTTGTGAATCGTGCTTCGTGTTGGCTGTACTGGTACAGCTGACCGCCTGGTATGCATACCACGTGTTACTGACATATTGTGCTTAGGCTCGTGAGGACAAAGGGCAGTGTTGGGACATCTCTGATTATTGATAACGACTTGTGACAGGTGAAAATGACATGAAATAGTAGGATGCAAGGCAAGGTGCAAGGCTTGGTACGCCAATGTGGACGCCTATTAAGGCTCACATTAGACAACTCTGAGGAAATTAGGGATAGGCCATGTTTCTACTAGTACAGGTACAGCTGGTACACCTTGCCAATTTTCGCCTTGTACCGCGATAATGAGGGCCTTACTCCCGCATTCTTAGCGTGCCGAATTGGAGATAGATTTTCTGCCTCAAGGCGTCAAGGCCAAGCTTCGAACAACGAGCACATACGTCAGTAGTTAGTTCGAGCAAAGCCGGGTTCACACGAGTCTAGTGAGAACTCAACAGAGAAGTGAAGAAAGGTGTGTAGATGTCTTATTTTTGCTTTATAGCGAACTCCTCAGGAGTAGTACGAGTATCTCGGTCTACTGAGGACCTACCTGTGGAGCTGTGGACGCACCTTAAAGTATACTCTCTTGAGCTGTGTCCAAACATAGTCGACGCCGTCGATCGACGTTGACTGAAACCGACAACACAGATTCACCTCGTTGATCGACCATCGATGGACGGTTTCAACTATGTGTGGACAGTTGGACACAGCTTTAGGATAAGAGTAGGTGGAAAGGAAATAGTAGAATCGAAGTACATACGTATAGCTTGTATAGTAAGTAATAAGTACTTATATAAAAATAATTATTCTGTGCCAAATTTCCCGTTTTGGGCTTCAGTATAAGCATTAGTCGTTTCTACAGTTTTCAGCAGAGTAATACATTTGATACAGTTTGGATCTAACCTATAGTAAAGCAACTGTGTAAGAAAGACACTCCACATTCTACCAACTCTACATCCGTGTAAATCCGGCTTGCGAATACATAATTAGATACGTAAGACAAAATGCTAATAGCAAAAACAATAGGTCACTAATAAAACAATATAACGCTGCCCGTTCGTACCTAACTCGTACATAAATGGTAGGTAATTGATAAATAATGACATTAGCTGTTAACTAAGGGGAGAGAGGAGGAGGAGGAGGAGGAAACTTGGCATTAGAGGAGGTGCCAAAAATTTGCACTATGTGAGGAAGTTGGAAACGAGAACACAGAGGAAGAGGGAGGGAGAGAGTGGGAGAGGGAGAGTGGGAAAGAGCGAGAGAGAAAGAGAGGAAGATATAGATAAAGAGAGAGACGAAGGGAGGGATAGAGATATATAAAGAGAGAAAAAGGGAGATAGAGAGGGAGAGAGAATGGGATTTCCACATTTTCTGCTTAGGCAAACCAGGGGTTCACAACCTGGGGGCAAAAACCACGTTAATGTCAATTCCAACGTTTTTATTGATTCCCACCAGTGTCACTACTGAGTATTGAAAATTTTCCTACCTGGATTTCGAGCAAATTTCATTGAATAAGAATCTCCAAGTTCTTGTATAACTTAAACAATGTCTTTCTGATGTTCCTATATAAGTACACCTATATACGTATAAAACTAAAAATTCAGGTTTCCAATGTAATTGATTGATTGATACCCACTTGACAGACCTCGTAAGATCCTAACGTACCTACAACGCAACGTTTCGGTAGTAAATTGTTTCCCCCTCTAGTTCTTCCCATATTTACCGACGTTCATGATAATAAATGAGAGTGGCTTTCCACACTCATTATCACGGCGCGGTGGGGAACCGTCTGGTACTGAAATACTGACGCTAGCCCAACATAACAAAACACCACCATTGTTGAACACGAAGAAAATTAATGAAAAGAAAAGTGATTGCCGAGGAAGAACGAGATGAAACTTTCTGTAATAAAATTTCTACCTGGGAAAAATTCACATTACTCTCGTATATTTCGAGCAGTACATAACTATAAATCTAACCTACTTTCCTCCGTGTTCATTTTTAATGTCGAAAATGACGAACGTAGTTTACCTCGCTTGCTGAACATTACATGATGTTTAAGTGCTTAAGAAAAGTGATTGCCGAGGAAGAACGAGATGAAACTTTCTGTAATAAAATTTCTACCTGGGAAAAATTCACATTACTCTCGTATATTACAAGCAGTACATAACTATAAATCTAACCTACTTTTCTCCGTGTTCATTTTTAATGTCGAAAATGACGAACGTAGTTTACCTCGCTTGCTGAACATTACAAACATGATGTTTAAGTGCTTTGAAAATTTTACACACGACCAAATGATGATTGTGCAGGGCCGTATTTAAGGGGGGGCGAGGGGGCCCGGGCCCTCCTCCTCCTCGAGCTTAATTTTTCTCCTTTACTGCAGGCTAGACTCCGAAAATTTGGAGCATTCACCCCCCTCGACAAAATCCTAGATACAGCCCTGCAAATGTGAGAACTACAGGAGAAGATAGGTAGTTCATTTCATTCTGCCACTAAAGTTTCAGTCATCCACATCTTAAACTCTATTGAGTCTATTGTTAACACTCAGTACGTTCATGCACGCAATTCGTCCAATATTCCAGTGTTCTCACACGCTGATTTTCTGCAAAAGAAATTATTCCAGTGTTCCCACAAGCTGATTTTCTGAAATTAGACACGCGAACAGAATTGGTTGTGCTTCATTAGCTGAGTTCCAAATAGTTATCTATATGAAGAACGTATTCCAATGATAAGATAGGGTGGAGGGAGAAAATTTGCATACAAATGACTTTCTTGCTGGCGTTCATTAACTTTTTGGAAAAAAAGAAAATTATGGAAAACACCGAGGAAAATCTCTTGGTATTTATAAATGGGTATTTGGGGCAGGTATAGGAGGGGTGAATGGACCTTTTATACTATCAAATTTTTGAATGCAATATAGAGTGAGAGAGAGAGGGGGGGGGAGAGAGAGGGGGAGAGGGAGAGAGGGAGAGAGAGAGAGGGAGAGAGGGAGAGAGAGAGGGGGAGAGGAAGGGAGGAAGGGAGAGAGCGAGAGAGCTTACATTTTTAGTGGATGTGCCAAAAGTACCAATATCATTAGATATAGCTAATTAGTTACTACTACAGTATGCCTGGTTTTATATTGAATACTCGTATACAAAATGTTGACTATCTCTACGAGACACATCCCTCTTATAATTTTGTGTGCTTCAACAGGAAGACACTATTAATATGGCATGTGCCCGGCTTGAAACAGGCTTGTAGTCTATGTATTGAAAACGGTGAAAATGACATCTCCACTAATTTTGTCACGAGTGAATAAGAAGACATCATTCTGATGGCACTTTTACTTTTCGTATTTATTATTTTGCTATTTCTCAAAGCAACCTTCGTTTGTTTTCTTCCCCTCTAACTCAATCACCTTCATTAAAGTGTTGTATTCATATCGTATTAGACTGCTTTTAATTATCTACCTGTATGACGTATACGAAACTGTTTTTAAATAAAGGGATTGCTTCTGTGTCTTGACGAACTAAATAAAGCATAGTAGGTACTCTATTCAGGGCTCGAGATTCATTCACATACTCTCAGTTCAGCAACACAACTGTTCGTATTACAACTCATTTCACCTTCATTAAAGTGTTGTATTCATATAGTATTAGACTGCTTTTAATTACCTACCTGGTATGACGTATACGAAACTGTTTTTAAATAAAGGGATTGCTTCTGTGTCTTGACGAACTAAATAAAGCACAGTAGGTACTCTATATTCAGGGCTCGAGACTATTCAGGGCTCGAGATTCATTCACATACTCTCAGTTCAGCAACACAACTGTTTGTATTACAACTCATTTAGTACGTAGATGACTCGTACGGAGATACAAAAAGTTGTTAACAAGGAAAATGAATACAACTCATTTACTACGTAGATGACTCGTACGGAGATACAAAAAGTTGTTAACAAGGAAAATGAATTGTCAACAAGAGCCCTGCTCGTATATTTGTTTTTGAATTGAATTACTGAAAATGAATTGTCAACAAGAGCCCTGTTCGTATATTTGTTTTTGAATTGAATTACATCTCAGCATTGAGCCGCTGCAAAGTTTTCTCATGGAAAGAAAAGAAAACAACTCCCATTATTTACATGTAGAGTACTAACAAATACAACAATGCCACATTATCTGCATGGAAATTTTACAGGCGTATATTCCGTGTTAGTAGAAGCGTATAGGTATTCTGTACTTTTTCCTGACAAAACTTGGCTTGTTGTGTAGATACTCTTGTACCTATGTGTTCAAACTTGTGTCTTGTAGCAGTTATACTCGCCAACCCCCATCAGATCCATAGGAAGAAAATTTTGTACCTTATGAGGTAGAAAAAATGTACCTCAGCTCCGGCTCTATATTGGGTCGTTCGCGCCGTTCTTTGAGCTTTGAACTCCTAATTAGGGAACTGTTTTGAGAATTACCTTTTCTGAAGTGTTGCGCCATTTATTTTCCTCAGTTATCTCTTTTCCAGAGGTGGTTTCTTTCTCTTTTTCAAAGATTTTTTTTTCTGATCTGAAGTTCTCAGGTCTTTATTTGTTTCTTTATTTCTCAATTCAACAACCATTTCTTTACTTCTCAATGCATTAACTGTTTCTTTATTTCTCAGTTTATTAACTGTTTTGTTATTTTTCAGTCTATGAACTGTTTCTTTATTCTTTATTTCTCAGTTTATTTTTATTGACAATTTTTTTATTTCTCAGTCCATTAAAAGAATTTCTTTTCTGATCTGACGTTCTCAGGTCTTTATTTGTTTCTTTATTTCTCAATTCAACAACCATTTCTTTACTTCTCAATGCATTAACCGTTTCTTTATTTCTCAGTTTATTAACTGTTTTGTTATTTCTCAGTCTATGAACCGTTTCTTTATTTCTCAGTTTATTAACTGTTTTGTTATTTCTCAGTCTATGAACTGTTTCTTTATTTCTCAGTTTATTGACAATTTATTTACATCTGTTTCTTTATTTCTCAGTTCACTAACAATGTCTTTATTTCCGTGTCTTTATTCCTCAGTTCATTAACTGTTTCTTTATTTGTTTTTAGGTCGCGAAGATCTTCCGGAGCTGCTGGTAGTGGAACCCCACAGAACCGCAACCTAACTCCAGGAGGTAAGTTCCCTCCTTGTCTCTTTTTATTAGCTAAATCCCCTTTGGGGATGATCATTTAATCATTCCTAAACGAAAATCGCAACTTTGGGTCCGGGTTTCTTCTCTCTCTCTCCTGCTGGTAGTGGAACCCCACAGAACCGCAACCTAACTCCAGGAGGTAAGTTCCCTCCTTGTCTCTTTTTATTAGCTAAATCCCCTTTAGGGATGATCATTTAATCATTCCTAAACGAAAATCGCAACTTTGGGTCGGGGTTTCTTCTCTCTCTCTTATCTGCATGGAAATTTTACAGGCGTATATTCCGTGTTAGTAGAAGCGTATAGGTATTCTGTACTTTTTCCTGACAAAACTTGGCTTGTGTGCTCTTGTACCTATGTGTTCAAACTTGTGTCTTGTAGCAGTTGTAGCTTCGAATAGAAATACAATTCAATTTTCATTTTCAATGAAGTTTGGCAATACAAAGCTCTTTGGCAGAGGCAACACCAACCTCTTATTTCTGCGTTCCTCCGAATTTTATAAAAGAAACTTTAGGGTTTTCCTTTTTCTTCTTTTTATTTTCGTGACATGAAAGTGTTCCTCTCTTCTCCTCCTCCTCTTTCTGCTTTCTCCTCCTCTCTCCTCTAACCTGTCTCGATAGATTACATAGTCCTAGACAGAATCTTCTCTTTCTCTTTCCCTCTCCTCCTCTTTCTACTCTCTCCTTCGTCGTTTTCTCCTAATCTGTCTCGATAGATTACCTAGAGAGAATCCTTAATACTCGCCAAAGTCTAAACAGTTTGACATAGAATTTATATATTTTTACAATTTACGATTTGCGGAAATGAAAAATAATAAGATGAGAACTCGATTGGAGACTTTTATTGTGTAGGTGTTATAACCCTGACCTTACTCTTACCTCAGTAGATAATGTACTTTACTATCGTACCTTGGTATTTATTACCTTACTCGTAATACCTATAGATTAGGTATGTACCTACCTAATGATTTATTAGATGTCTATTGTCTGTTATGAAAATAATGTTTCCAAGTAAACCTAACTCGGTTGTAATCGGGTTTTACTTTTACAAATTTCCTAGGAATCCATAAAGTTCCCCAAGGATCCTACACAAGCAGATATTAGTTACCTTGTGTTCTCTAGCCTCCATCTTCCCACAAGACTTTGAAAAGATTTTCTCAAAGTTGCTTTACCGACTTGAAGTCTCTAAAAGCAAGAGCTCTTATCCGTTTGCAATGTGGTTGTGAAAATCCCCGATACCAAAAGAAGATTAAATATCACAAGATATCTTTTTAGAAAGCTTAAAAAGTTGAAGGAAAAATATGATTTGAAAAAAGCTTTGAACAGAAAGTTATAAAAGAAATGTGATAGGTTTTCCCTGAACATCTTTTTAGCTTAAGGTAGGTAGGTACCTAACGTCAGAATAAAAAGACGGAGGAGGGGGTCCAGAAAATGTTAATTTCTAACAAGATTTATAGATTTTTTTTTTCCTTAATGAAAAAAAGAAGGAAAGTTCAATATCCGTTTGCAATGTGGTTGTGAAAATCCCCGATACTAAGAGAAGATTAAATATCACAAGATATCTTTTTAGAAAGCTTAAAAAGTTAAAGGAAAAATATGATTTGAAAAAAGCTTTGAACAGAAAGTTATAAAAGCAATGTGATCTAGGTTTTCCCTGAACATCTTTTTAGTTTAAGGTAGGTAGGTAGGTACCTAACGTCAGAATAAAAGACGGAGGAGCGGGTCCAGAAAATACTAATTTCTAACAAGATTATTTATAGATTTTTTTCCCCTTAATGAAAAAAAGAAGGAAAGTTCATCGTTGTGGAAAATTAAACGTGACTTTGTTTTGTATTCTAACCTTCTTGTTTTCTCTTACGAGGCGAACAGATATTCAAATTTAAAACAATGTTTGTTTAAAATGTAGGCAGTTTGCCAATCAAACAAAAATGAGATGAGATAAGAGAATGAAATAAAGTTACAATGGGATTATTCTGTATCTTATGCTGCTGGGAGGCTTAACATAAACTTATCTACAGCTCTAGGTGTGAGGTAAAACATGTATTGCAGTCTCTTGGGCCAAGTTTTAGATGCTGTTATAGTCGAGTTAGGTCTGATTAATCCAATTACCAATTACATCCCCCAAAGGCAAAACCATAAGACTGTGGCTTCCCTAGTAACATTAAAGTGATTAAAATTAAAACAGTTATAGCTTGGTGAGCATATTACGTATTGCTCCTTTTCTCTTTCTTCTACTTCTCCTGTCCCTCCATTTTCTTCTCTTTCTCATCTCTCTCACCTTCCTTCTTCTTCTTCCTCCCCTTTTCTCTCCTCCTTCGCGTCCTTGTCTCTTCATTTCTAGCCCTTCATTTCATTTCCTTCTTTCCCTTCTCTCCATTTCCTCCTATTCTTCCTCCTTTTCCTCGTCCTCCTCCTCCTCTATTCTCTTCCTCCTCTTCCTCCTCCTCCTCCTCTTCCTCCTTGTCATCCGGTGTGATTTGAGTTCACTGGAGCGGCAATTCCAAGTTCACCATCAAATTTGTAGGTATAATGCTCATCGTACACCACTCAAGTGTAAAGATTTACCGTATTGTTTCACTGACAACGAGAAGAGAAACCCCTTCTTTCTCTGAATTATCTGACAGGAAGAAGAAACTGTTTTTTTCCTCTTAATTTTTTTCGGCATTTTCTGTTCCCCGTGTATTTCTTATGGGGGGATTAAAAAATGTCAATATCTCGGGAACGGTTTGGAATTTCGGGATTTTCCGATTTTTCCCAGTACCTACAAAAAATAAGGGATCCAATGGTGAAAACCGCATCTTCCTAGCACGTCTAGAAGTGGGTTAGAATTAGTATGAGTGAGTCAGTTACACAAGGGGCTGTATATATTTAGGATTATGCTAACCCATGTTATGTTGCTGAAAGAGACGGAAATCTTTGTATTGACTTCACACTGAGACCATCATCCATCCTGCCACTTTTGTCCTGTCCACCGTTGCGTTGAGTTTCAAACTAGCCAGATAGTTTTGGATTTCGGAATCACTAATCATGATTCGAAAAGTAACGAGCAGAGTACCTGCCAAAAATCTTGTAACCCAATTTATCAGTGACAGT
Source organism: Diaphorina citri (assembly GCF_000475195.1). NCBI lineage: Eukaryota > Metazoa > Arthropoda > Insecta > Hemiptera > Psyllidae > Diaphorina > Diaphorina citri. The sequence goes on along the minus strand of NW_007378319.1, from coordinate 67,661 downwards.
CGTCTTACCATCAACAATATGGTCCATATTGAAGACTACTTATGGCAAAGTATTCTTGTGTTTTCCATGGTGACATTTATGTTATTGTGTCAATTGGTTTGATAGATATTCATTGAACCTCGTCATGAAATATGTATGACATGCCTCATTAGGAGAACGCAAGCTCCTTTCAGATAGTTTGCGGCGTTATTTACAGGCCCAATAGAAAATTTATTAGGTACATACCCAACAGTACCGAGAACATAATTTATAAACTATCCCCAACAGCAGAAAATACTCGTAATTTTATCCTTCACAGAGTGATGTGACTTATGGACATGACTCTCTAAAACAACACCTAAACTTTTAGGAGGAGACGTCAACAAATTCATGGGTAGGTATTATATCCAGCACAAAGTCTACATAAGTACCCAAAGAAACAAGAAGGAGGAGAAAAACGACTTGTACGTACAAACGTACATATTGTTTAAACGTTGCTTCATAGTATGGTTACATGTTAGCTTCCAGATAATATGTTCACAGAGGAGGAGAAAAACGACTTGTACGTACAAACGTACATATTGTTTAAACGTTGCTTCATAGTATGGTTACATGTTAGCTTCCAGATAATTTGTTCACAGGTACAGGGTACACAGGTATGCTCATTGCTCATGTACCAATTGATGAGCAAACTTGTATACGTGACATGTAGAACACGAAAAACTTTTGTTTCCAAACAAAATCTATCGGGAAAGTAAACAGCTTTGAAGTCCAATCAATCATTTTTGTGGAAAAATCCCCCCATAGTAGAACGAGATTGGACTACGAGTAAATAATATAGTGCCAAATGAAATAGACAAATGCATATAAAATATTGTTTAAAGCTTACATACAAAATTTCATTTAGAAAAAAATTGAACTTAAAAAGTTATTAACTTACTAAGTCAAAAAGAACGTCACTCACTTAGAAAAAAAAAATTCAAAATTTAAAACCAATATTGGCGTAGTTCACTGTAACTACAGGAGAAGATAGGTAGTTCATTTCATTCTGCCACTAAAGTTTCAGTCGTCCACATCTTAAACTCTATTGAGTCTATTGTTAATACTCACTACGTTCATGCACGCAATTCGTACAATATTCTCATACGCTGATTTTCTGCAAAAGAAATTATTCCAGTGTTCCCATAAACTGATTTCCATTCTGCCACTAAAGTTTCAGTCGTCCACATCTTAAACTCTATTGAGTCTATTGTTAACACTCACTACGTTCATGCACGCAATTCGTACAATATTCCAGTGTTCTCACACGCTGATTTTCTGCAAAAGAAATTATTCCAGTGTTCCCATAAACTGATTTCCTGAAATTAGACACGCGAACAGAATTGGTTGTGCTTCATTAGCTGAGTTCCAAATAGTTATCTATATGAAGAACGTATTCCAATGATAAGATAGGGTGGAGGGAGAAAATTTGCATACAAATGACGTTCTTGCTGGCGTTCATTAACTTTTTTGGAAAAAAAGAAAATTATGGAAAACACCGAGGAAAATCTCTTGGTATTTATAAATGGGTATTTGGGGCAGGTTATAAGGTATAGGAGGGGTGAACAAGGGACTTTTTTATACTATCAAATTTTTGAATGCAATATAGAGTGAGAGAGAGAGAGGGGGAGAGAGAGAGAGAGGGAGAGAGAGAGGAAGGGAGGGAGCGAGGGAGGGAGCGAGAGAGCTTACATTTTTAGTGGATGTGCCAAAAGTACCAATATCATTAGATATAGCTAATTAGTTACTGCTACAGTATGCCTGATTTTATATTGAATACTCGTATACAGAATGTTGACTATCTCTACGAGACACATCCCTCTTATAATTTTGTATCCTTCAACAGGAACACACTATTAATATGGCATGTGCCCGGCTTGAAACAGGCTTGTAGTCTATGTATTGAAAACGGTGAAAATGACATCTCCACTAATTTTGTCATGAGTGAATAAGAAGACATCATTCTGATGGCACTTTTACTTTTCGTATTTATTATTTTTTTTTTATTATTTTTCTATTTCTCAAAGCAACCTTCGTTTGTTTTCTTCCCCTCTAACTCAATCACCTTCATTAAAGTGTTGTATTCATATATAGTATTAGACTGCTTTTAATTACCTACCTGTATGACGTATACGAAACTGTTTTAAAATAAAGGGATTGCTTCTGTGTCTTGACGAACTAAATAAAGCATAGTAGGTACTCTATATTCAGGGCTCGTGAGTTCCAGTCTAGCCAGATAGTTTCGGAATCACCAACCATGATTTGAAAAGTAACGAGCAGAGTACCTACCATAAATCTTGTAACCAATTTATCAGTGACAGTCTTACCATCAACAATGATATAACCAGCTTTTTCCATCCCTTTAACATGGTCCATACCGAAGACTACCTACTTATGGCAAAGTATTCTTGTGTTTTCAATGGTGACATTTATGGTATTGTGTCAATTGGTTTGATAAATATTCATTGAACCTCGCCATGAAATATTTATGACATGCCTCATTAGGAGAACTCAAGCTCTGTCTCATTACACATTTCCCCCAATTTTCCTGTTCCCCAATTGAAGATAAGTAGAAAGTTGGAAAGTCATCCAGATAATTATGCTAACCCATGTTATGTTGCTGAAAGAGACTGAAAGCTTAGACTTCACACTGACACCATCATCCGTCCTGCCACTTTTGTTCTGTCCACCGTTGCGTTGAGTTCCAGTCTAGCCAGATAGTTTCGGAATCACTAATCATGATTCGAAAAGTAACGAGCAGAGTACCTGCCATAAATCTTGTAACCCAATTTATCAGTGACAGTCTTACCATCAACAATGATATAACCAGCTCTTTCCATCCCTTTAACATGGTCCATATTGAAGACTACTTATGGCAAAGTATTCTTGTGTTTTCTATGTGTGACATTTATGTAGGGATTGTGTCAATTGGTTTGATAGATATTCATTGAACTTCGTCATGAAATATGTATGACATGCCTCATTAGAAGAACGCAAGCTCTGTCTCATTATACATTTTCCCCAATTTTCCTATTCTCCAATTGAAGATAAGTAGAAAAAGTCATCTTTCCTGTGATATATTACTATGGCATCATTAGTAGGGTGTGTACCTTCAGTGTCTTAATCAGTAGTCATATCAATGATCGGAAACATGATCTACTGACGCGACGTTTTTCCACGTTTTTAAAGTTGGCCCGCTCCCGAACACGCTTAAATGAACGAGTCTACAGTTCAGTTCCTCAGGCCGGGCACTCACTATCAGGCAGACCTGAGAGGTGAACTTGTTCAGGCGTATCTGTCTGGTCTACCTGATAGTGAGTGGCCGGCCTTAAGGATTCACTACACATACCTAACTTTTTCCCTTAAGGTAAGACTGAGTATGTAAAAGGCCCTGTGCGATTTTCTACTACAAAATGAAGTGTCCACAGTTGTAATAATTGAATTGATTTTTTTGATCTACTGACGCGACGTTTTTCCACGTTTTTAAAGTTGGCCCGCTCCCGAACACGCTTAAATGAACGAGTCTACAGTTCAGTTCCTTAGGCCGGGCACTCACTATCAGGCAGACCTGAGAGGTGAACCTGTTCAGGCGTATCTGTCTGGTCTACCTGATAGTGAGTGGCCAGCCTTAAGGATTCACTACACATACCTAACTTTTTCCCTTAAGGTAAGACTGAGTATGTAAAAGGCCCTGTGCAATTTTCTACTCCAAAATGAAGTGTCTACAGTTGTAATAATTGAATTGATTTTATTTCTGTTTCAGTCATGGAGAAGATCTCATTGTCACACCTTTCGCCCAAATTCTGGCTAGTTTGCGTAGTGTCCGCAACAACTTCCTTAGTCTTACCAATGTCCCCACCGCAAAGTAAGTAAATTATAGCATATAACCTTATAATAACCAGAAGAAGAAAATGAAAATACTATACATCATAAATCATAATATACGTATAACCATACAATTTCAAATACGAGTACAGATTGCCAATTTGCGTAGTGTCCGCAACAACTTCCTTAGTCTTACCAATGTCCCCACCGCAAAGTAAGTAAATTATAGCATAGAACCTTATAATAACCAGAAGAAGAAAATGAAAATACTATACATCATAAATCATAATACACGTATAACCATACAATTTCAAATACAGATTGCTAAACTCAATAATAAACTGATGGGGTTTATAAAAATCATTTTTTACCAAGCATTAGACTTTGCGTAGTGTCCGCAACAACTTCCTTAGTCTTACCAATGTCCCCACCGCAAAGTAAGTAAATTATAGCATAGAACCTTATAATAACTAGAAGAAGAAAATAAAAATACTATTAAGTCTATAAATCACAATATACCGTATAACCATACAATTTCAAATACAGATTGTTAACTCAATAATAAACTGATGGGGTTTAAAAATCATTTTTTACCAAGCTGATTGTATTATCCAATTTACGAGTAAAACGTTCACAAAATTAGTTCCTTCCTTTGTCTTTTTCATTCCCTAGTCAATATGAATGTTTTTAAAAGTTTTCCCATAATTTAATCGAGGGACTTGGAGCCTGGACGTAGCTTTAACGAAACAGCTTCACGATGGAAAAGTTCCCATTTGCTCCAGATTTTTTTTTTTTTTTTTTTTTTTTTTTTTTTTTTTTTTTTTTTTACCAAGCATTAGACGCTGATTGTATTATCCAATTTACGAGTAAAACGTTCACAAAATTACTTCCTTCCTTTGTCTTTTTCATTCCCCAGTCAACATGAATGTTTTTAAAAGTTTTCCCATAATTTAATCGAGGGACTTGGAGCCTGAACGTATAGCTTTAACGAAACAGCTTCACGATGGAAAAGTCCAGAATGTACTCCCCCACGATTTACCCCCCTCTACAAGTCAGCAGAATCCCCTTTCCTTTGTCTTTTTCATTCCCTAGTCAATATGAATGTTTTTAAAAGTTTTCCCATAATTTAATCGAGGGACTTGGAGCCTGGACGTATAGCTTTAACGAAACAGCTTCACGATGGAAAAGTTCCCATTTGCTCCAGAATGTACTCCCCCACGATTTATCCCCCTCTACAAGTCAGCATAATCCCCCAAAACGTTCACAAAATTAGTTCCTTCCTTTGTCTTTTTCATTCCCTAGTCAATATGAATGTTTTTAAAAGTTTTCCCATAATTTAATCAAGGGACTTGGAGCCTGGACGTAGCTTTAACGAAACAGCTTCACGATGGAAAAGTTCCCATTGCTCCAGAATGTACTCCCCCACGATTTACCCCCCTCTACAAGTCAGCATAATCCCCTCTTATTTCATTTGATTAAATTCAGAGGAAATATTATTTTTCGATCCTTTTTAGAGGAAATGAAGGGAAAATATTATTTTTCTTTCTATTGGAAATTAAGTGGAAATTTTCCATGAAGTCATTTACAAAGATGGTGGTCAGGAAATTGGCCTGCAATTTGAAATTCTTATGTAGGTACTCTAGGTAGTAGGTATTTTTGAGCTTTTTTTCCCCATTAGGCGCTTTAACCCTTTTACAAAGATGGTGGTCAGGAAATTGGCCTGCAATTTGAAATTCTTATGTAGGTACTCTAGGTAGTAGGTATTTTTGAGCTTTTTTTTCCCCCATTAGGCGCTTTAACCGCTTTGAACTCCTAATTAGGGAACTGTTTTGAGAATTACCTTTTCTGAAGTGTTGCGCCATTTATTTTCCTCAGATATCTCTTTTCCAAAGAATTTCTAGGTGTGAGGTAAAACATGTATTGCAGTCTCTTGGGCCAAGTTTTAGATGCTGTTATAGTCGAGTTAGGTCTGATTAATCCAATTACTAATTACATCTCCCAAAGGCAAAATCATAAGACTGTGGCTTCCCTAGTAACATTAAAGTGATTAAAATTAAAACAGTTATAGCTTGGTGAACATATTACATGTAGGTATGTATTTACATAATAATTATGCTAACCCATGTTATGTTGCTGAAAGAGACTGAAAGCTTAGACTTCACACTGACACCATCATCCGTCCTGCCACTTTTGTCCTGTCCACCGTTGCGTTGAGTTCCAGTCTAGCCAGATAGTTTCGGAATCACCAACCATGATTTGAAAAGTAACGAGCAGAGTACCTACCATAAATCTTGTAACCCAATTTATCAGTGACAATCTTACCATCAACAATGATATAACCAGCTTTTTCCATCCCTTTAACATGGTCCATATTGAAGAATACTTATGGCAAAGTATTCTCGTGTTTTCTATGTGTGACATTTATGTAGGGATTGTGTCAATTGGTTTGATAGTATTGCTCCTTTTCTCTTTCTTCTACTTCTCCTGTCCCTCCATTTTCTTCTCTTTCTCATCTCTCTCACCTTCCTTCTTCTTCTTCCCCTTTTCTCTCCTCCTTCTTCGCGTCTTGTCTCTTCATTCCTAGCCCTTCATTTCATTTCCTTCTTTCCCTTCTCTCCATTTCCTCCTATTCTTCCTCCTCTTCGTCCTCTTCCTCCTTCTTAATTCTCTTCCTCCTCTTCCTCCTCCTCCTCCTCTTCCTCCTTGTCATCCGGTGTGATTTGAGTTCACTGGAGCGGCAATTCCAAGTTCACCATCAAATTTGTAGGTATAATGCTCATCGTACACCACTCAAGTGTAAAGATTTACCGTATTATTTCACTGACAACAAGAAGAAACCCCTTCGTTCTCTGAATTATCTGACAGGAAGAAGAAACTGTTTTTTCCTCTTTTTTTTTCGGCATTTTCTTTGATTTAAGGATTTTTTTCGTCTCAAATTTGATATATCCTATACGTTTTCTGAAAATATACACCTGGATAGGTACTCGTAGGTATTTTCTGAAATTTGTTAGAAATAATTAGGATTAGGTTAGTACAATGAAAATTAGGTTATAAATAATAATTGTAATGAAAAATGAAAGTTAAGGTTATTTCATTTCTAACTAAATAATACCCACTTTTGTGTTCAATAAAACCGAGGTATTTTTTTCCTCTTTTTTTTTTTTTTTTTTTTTTTTTTTGGCATTTTCTTTGATTTAAGGATTTTTTCGTCTCAAATTTGATATATCCTATACGTTTTCTGAAAATATACACTTGGATAGGTACTCGTAGGTATTTTCTGAAATTTGTTAGAAATAATTAGGATTAGGTTAGTAGGTACAATGAAAATTAGGTTATAAATAATAATTGTAATGAAGAATGAAAGTTAAGGTTATTTCATTTCTAACTAAATAATACCCACTTTTGTGTTCAATAAAACCGAAGTCCCTTTTCACTTACTTTCACAACAAAAGCACTCCCTCTCCAAAATTCAATAAATAGAACTTGTGTAGATACCTGCGTATTAGAATGTGGAGTGTTGATTTAATTAAAAAATCTGCGGGGAAAAAAACTGAAAATGAAGGAAAAAACGATTGCAAAATTTAAATTTTTGTAAGTAGAGGGTGCTTGGAGAGCTTAAAAAATGAATTAAAAAAAATAGGTAGGTACGTACCTACCTACTGGGAAAAATAAGTAGGTTAGGTACTTCCATCGGAAGCTTATTTCTTTATCTCGTACGAATTTAATTTATTCTGGATTTTGCTTGGATGGGGTGACGTGTGAGGAAAATTGCATGAAAGGATGTAGGTAAGGTATAGGTATGTAATAATTGTGAGGGAGGATGAGTTTGTGTGTCCCGCGGGTGATAGGTAAATACATAGCTAGGTACTTCTTAGCTTAGATACTTGCATATATCTCGTACGAATTTAATTTATTCTGGATTTTGCTTGGATGGGGTGACGTGTGAGGAAAATTGCATGAAAGGATGTAGGTAAGGTATAGTATGTAATAATTGTGAGGGAGGATGAGTTTGTGTGTCCCGCGATACTTGCATATAAGTTGTATTTCCATTTTATGCGAAAGAGCTTTTTTTCCACCTCAAAAAGAAGTAAAATTAATCCCATAATTTAATGCTATGGAACGGAAGCTTGTTGTAGACACAAAGTTTTTTTTTCTATTTTAAATGATAATAAAAAAAAAATTGTGTTTAACAGCCTACAATGAGGGCATTTACCCTCAGCCTCTCTGTAAATTATTAAACATTAACCCTGTCTGATGGTCTGCTGCCTCAAAAAGAAGTAAAATTAATCCCATAATTTAATGCTATGGAACGGAAGCTTGTTGTAGACACAAAGTTTTTTTTTTTATTTTAAATGATAATAAAAACAAAGAATATTGTGTTTAACGGCCTACAATGAGGGCATTTACCCTCAGCCTCTCTGTAAATTATTAAACATTAACCCTGTCTGGTCTGCTGTTCCAGATGATGCGTACCTGAAACTATCAATAGAAACTATGGAGGAGTTGGACTGGTGCTTGGATCAGCTGGAAACGATCCAGACTCATCGCTCTGTGTCCGACATGGCCTCACTAAAGGTAAGTCAGCATAATCAGCACTCTCACTAAAGATCAGCTGGAAACGATCCAGACTCATCGCTCTGTGTCCGACATGGCCTCACTAAAGGTAAGTCAGCATAATCAGCACTCTCACTAAAGGGAAGTCAGCATAACTAGCACGCTCACTGAGAAAAAGCAGGGTATCGGAAGCTTAATCCAGTGACTGACTGGTGTTCGAAACTCTGAAATACAAGGCAATTCAGCAAAATCAGAACTCTCACTGAGAAATAAACAGGGGATCGGAACCTTAATAGAATGACTGGGTTCCGAACTCTACTATATGAGAGGAAGCTTGACACTTTAATATAGCGTTCCAACATCTTAAATCAGGGAAATTAGGTGTATTGTGGGGGGTTCTCTTCTTATATCATTTATAAACAAGGTACCTACGTATTGGGTTCTAGAATTCTAGATACTTTTAGAATGACTGGGTTCCGAACTCTACTATATGAGAGGAAGCTTGACACTTTAATATAGCGTTCCAACATCTTAAATCAGGGAAATTAGTTATATTGTGGGGGGTTCTCTTTTTATATCATTTATAAACAAGGTACCTAGGTATTGGGTTCTAGAATTCTAGATACTTTCTTTCTATTGTTTGTTTCGAGAAGTCCTCCCCCCTTTTCTGCAATGACGAAAAAACCTCCTTATTTTACAAAGTGAGTGTAAAATTTAGAGAACAAATACATAGAACATGTAGGTCGTAGGTAGCTATACATACCATTCTACTCGAAGTTTTGCTTTAAATTAGCAAAATACTAGCACGCTCACTGAGAAAAAGCAGGGTATCGGAAGCTTAATCCAGTGACTGACTGGGGTTCGAAACTCTGAAATACAAGGCAATTTCAGCAAAATCAGAACTCTCACTGAGAAATAAACAGGGGATCGGAACCCTATTCCAGTGCTGACTGGGGTTCGAACTCTACTATATGAGAGGAAGCTTGACACTTTAATATAGCGTTCCAACATCTTACATCAGGGAAATTAGTTATATTGTGGGGGGTTCTCTTCTTATATCATTTATAAACAAGGTACCTAGGTATTGGGTTCTAGAATTCTAGATATTTTCTTTCTATTGTTTGTTTCGAGAAGCCCTCCCTCCTTTTCTGCAATGACGAAAAAACCTCCTTATTTTACAAAGTGAGTGTAAAATTTAAAGAACAAATACATCGAACATGTAGATCGTAGGTAGCTATACATACCATTCTACTCGAAGTTTTGCTTTAAATTAGCAAAACTTCTACGGTAACCAAACAAACCTCCTTACTTACTGTGTAGGTACTGTATACCCACTGTGTACCTTAAGTATTGAAATATTATGTTGATGTTGGTAAACTATGGCTTTGAACTTTTGAAGTGTTTCCTCTGCCTCGATATAAAACGCTTTCGTGGTTTTTGAGAAGCTTATAACACCCCTAATTCAGAAAGTTCGAAGCAGGAACAAGGTTTTGAATTGAAATCTATGTATGTACTATGTAGTGAAATAAAAGGTAGGCGGGTAGGTAGGTACCAGAAAGTTCGAAGCAGGAACAAGGTTTTGAATTGAAATCTATGTATGTACTATGTAGTGAAATAAAAGGTAGGCGGGTAGGTAGGTACTTATAATAGTTTTTTCTAAAAAATCTGAAGAGCGCATTTAGAGACTGTGCCGTTGAGCAGCTAGAATCTAAAAACGAATTATAGGTACCTACCTACTTGAAAATGAAAATAATCTCACATAATTCTAAAGCTCGTTTTTCTGTCTTGTCAGTCAGGGATATTCGCGTAATAGCTACGCGACAGTCAAAGATTGAGTCCTTGTAGAATGTGCAGAGAAAAGAGAAACATTGTGTTATGGGGAATAGAGCTAAGCTGAAAATGTCAAAGCACAAGTTAATTAATTAAGGAGGAAGCTACTCGATTCAATTGCTCTTAATGGACACAATAACAACAACATTTAGCAGAACATGTTAGCTTCTGATAGTCTGTGTAGTCTGAGATCCTATTTAAGTCTATTAACTCCAGCCAGATCAAGCTTGTGCTGCTGACAAAAGACTGATCGCTTTGTCAATGTGTAACCAAAATAACCCACTCATCCAAATATAGGTAATTGAGAACCATTAAAAGAAGAAATAAAATCCCGAGCCCAACAAGTTAGCTCAAAATAATCCAGGGTCCTAACTGCAGGGAAAGGGGAGGGGGAGATACGAGTAGAGCCCGAAAATAAACTCTGCCTTTACCGGCAAAGGGAGAGTTACAGTAACAGTTATAATATACTTGCTAGTAACAGTTATGGTTGCTCTTCCGGCATACACAGTTATAATATTTCCTTCTAGGACAAATTAGTTCCCTCCCAAATTATAATAATTTCCAGTGTCTCATTATAACGGATTTGGCTTCAAGCGACGGATTTTCCCTTGGTTTCAAAGTTGTGGTAAGAGTTTTGACAGAAAACAGCCTTGTCATGAGAAGAGGGAAATGGGAGGTAGACACTGGCTACTAATATACTGTAGGTATTTCTTCAACTAAAATAGCGGGCCCCCCCTTAGGCATAATCCTGGTTACGCCCATGGAAAACAGCCTTGTCATGAGAAGAGGGAAATGGGAGGGAGATGGAGGAGGGGAGGTCCATGAAATATGATCTTGTTTTCTACTGACTTTGTAAAGCTTCCTTCCTTCTTCTCTTCCTCCTTTTCTCTTCATATTTACATCCTCCCCTCATCTTCGCCTTCTCTTCCCCTTCTCCCTCCTCCTTACTTGTCTCTTTCGCTTTGGATGATAAACTACAAAGTGTGGGTGTAAATGGGAGGGAGATGGAGGAGGGGAGGTCCATGAAATATGATCTTGTTTTCTACTGACTTTGTAAAGCTTCCTTCCTTCTTCTCTTCCTCCTTTTCTCTTCATATTTACATCCTCCCCTCATCTTCGCCTTCTCTTCCCCTTCTCCCTCCTCCTACTTACTTGTCTCTTTCGCTTTGGATGATAAACTACAAAGTGTGGGTGTTTTTTTCCCCAAGTTACTTGTTTTGCTTTTGTGATCCATCTATCTTCTCCTATTACCGGTATTAAAATTCTGGTAATATCGATGTTATCTTTTTTTTTGTAGGTGACATGATGTTGTTAATTTTGTAGACAAGTATTGATGACAATCTTTTTATTCTTTCTAGTTTATATGAAGGCTTCCAAGTGTGTGGGAAACTCTTTGAATTGAATTGAAATTAACTTTATTTAAACACAGAACAAGTTACTTGTTTTGCTTTTGTGATCCATCTATCTTCTCCTATTACCGGTATTAAAATTCTGGTAATATCGATGTTATCTTTTTTTTGTAGGTGACATGATGTTGTTAATTTTGTAGACAAGTATTGATGACAATCTTTTTATTCTTTCTAGTATATATGAAGACTTCCAAGTGTGTGGGAAACTCTTTGAATTGAATTAAAATGAACTTTATTTAAACACAGAATAATGGGTTACAATCATTTTTATACACTTTTTTTCCTTTGGATTCAGATGTGGAAAATGTCTTTTATCCCAGCAATAAGGGACTTTAGCAGTGTCACCTGATTTTAGACCTCAATAAATTTTAGATTTTCCGGAATATGGATTTAGGGAACAGGTCAACGGGCCCATTCTCATCAATTTCCTCTATCACAATTTTCTCCAAACAGTACCTACAACACAGACAAACGAGCAAACTGACCTATTAAATCCACATTACCCTTCTAGAGAGGGAGAGAGAGGGAGAGGGAGAGAGAGGAAGAGGGAGAGAGAGGGAGAGGGGGAGAGAGAGGGAGAGGGGGGGAGGGAGAGAGAGAGAAGGAGAGAGAATTTAAGTTCAAAGGAAAGGAATAAAGAGGGGGAAGAGAAAAAGAAGAAGACAATATTAAAAGAATAAATATAAATGGGTAGGTAAGAAAAGGAGAAATAAATGGTAAAAAAAAAAAAAAAAAAAAAAAAGAGGACCCTTAAAAAGGGAAAAATTAAAAAAAAAAAAATGAAAAGGCGATAATTGGACACCCTGTATACATTTTAATGAGCTATTGTGCACTCGACTCATTTAATAAAACAAAAAAATAATAAGTAATAAAAAAGTAACAATAAAAAAACATGAAATACTTTTTTACCTAATCACTTTTATATCGACGCACCACCGTGCTTATTATCAAACCAAAATCAGTCGTGTGTCGTACTTGGAAGCTAGGGGGAACATAGTTTTCCTTTCCCTCTTCTGTTCCTTCCTAACAATCTTTTTTTTTTTTTTTTAAGAGGTTTGACAGAGGGAACTGTAACTGCTATGGTCTTATCGTCCCGAAATCGAAGAGAGAAGGAAGACAGGATAGGAGAAAGCCAGCTTTTCCGAGAACGAACATTATCCCATCAGGATAAAATCCGCCCCGGGTGGGAATCGAACCCACGGCCTAGCGCTTACAAGGCAGACGCACTATCAACTAAGCTAACTAGGCTGGCAGACTTTCTGTTTGTATCCCTGAGAGGCCAATATTTTTTCCGTTTGTGAAATCAACTAGAATCGAACTAGACGTCTACGTTTCTATTGAAAAAGTACAAAATCCCTGTGCAGCTGAATGAAAAGTCTCCCTCTTCATCTTTGTCCTGAAGGAGAAAATGTTTCCCGCCTAGCGCTTACAAGGCAGACGCACTACCAACTAAGCTAACTAGGCTGGCAGACTTTCTGTTTGTATCCCTGAGAGGCCAATATTTTTTCCGTTTGTAAAATCTACTAAAATCGAACTAGACGTCTACGTTTCTATTGAAAAAGTACAAAATCCCTGTGCAGCTGAATGAAAAGTCTCCGTCTTCATCTTTGTCCTGAAGGAGAAAATGTTTCCCTTTTTTTCGTTCACGTTTTCCTTCCCACACATCTTTAAAGTGTCGAGCAGAAAATGTTTCCCTTTTTTTCGTTCACGTTTTCCTTCCCACACATCTTTAAGTGTCGAGCAGAGCATTAAGTGTCAAAGCAATGTTTTCTGAATAGAAAAAGGTCTTGGAAAGTTGCAGACTCTTTTCACTGATAAAAAGTAGTCTAGAGGTATTTTGAGATGAAGCTACAAATTCAAAAGCTATGTACAAAATGGCTTTTTTCAATCCATATACATTAGGTACACAAATATGTAGGTATATGTATAGCTAATCCAAGGGTTTGTGTAGGTACTTTCAATCCATGTACATAGGTACACAAATATGTAGGCATATGTATAGCTAATCCAAGTGTTTGTGTAGGTACTTTTTCACTGATAAAAAGTAGTCTAGAGGTATTTTGAGATGAAGCTACAAATTCAAAAGCTATGTACAAAATGGCTTTTTTCAATCCATGTACATAGGTACACAAATATGTAGGCATATGTATAGCTAATCCAAGTGTTTGTGTAGGTACTAATAAATAAATAAATAAATACATAAAGAAATGAACTAAAATGAGAAAAATACACCTGATTTTTTGCTCAACAGTGTAGTAAAGAATAAATACAAAGACCCCTTTCTCTGAAACAAAGGGATTATGTCAGGGATTGTAAATTTTATTGAAAGACATCTCTAAAAGTTTAGTTTATATTTCGCATTTTTCCAGAAGAATTTCGTTCTTCTTCTCTCTACCTTCACTCCCCCAAGCTCTATTTCGTTTCCATTTCTCTTCTTTTTATTTTGCCTGATGTCTATTTTGAGATGAAGCTACAAATTCAAAAGCGATGTACAAAATGGCTTTTTTCAATCCATATACATTAGGTACACAAATATGTAGGTATATATGTATAGCTAATCCAAGTGTTTGTGTAGGTACTAATAAATACACAAAGAAATGAAATAAAATGAGAAAAATACACCTGATTTTTTGCTCAACAGTGTAGTAAAGAATACAAAGACCCCTTTCTCAGAAACAAAGGGATTATGTCAGGGATTGTAAATTTTATTGAAAGACATCTCTAAAAGTTTAGTTTATATTTCGCGTTTTTCCAGAAGAATTTCGTTCTTCATCTCTCCCTTCACTCCGCCAAGCTCTATTTCGTTTCCATTTCTCTTCTTTTTATTTTGCCTGATGTCTAACTCGTTCCTCCGCTTTGGCAGGCCTGGCTGTCATGGATCAATTCCTACGAACCTAAATATCAGAAAACGTCAGTCTAAGCTTGTAGGTGTAGGAATGATTTACAGGGGAATTTGTTTACCTATTTTACTCGTATAAGAGCTAGTTTGAACTCAAACGTATTAGAGGTATGTTTATGAGTAAATTTTTCAGTATTGGATACATAAAGAAATGAACTAAAATGAGAAAAATACACCTGATTTTTTGCTCAACAGTGTAGTAAAGAATAAATACAAAGACCCCTTTCTCAGAAACAAAGGGATTATGTCAGGGATTGTAAATTTTATTGAAAGACATCTCTAAAAGTTTAGTTTATATTTCGCATTTTTCCAGAAGAATTTCGTTCTTCTTCTCTCTACCTTCACTCCGCCAAGCTCTATTTCGTTTCCATTTCTCTTCTTTTTATTTTGCCTGATGTCTAACTCGTTCCTTCGCTTTGGCAGGCCTGGCTGTCATGGATCAATTCCTACGAACCTAAATATCAGAAAACGTCAGTCTAAGCTTGTAGGTGTAGGAATGATTTACACGGGAATTTTTTCACCTATTTTACTCGCATAAGAGCTAGTTTGAACTCAAACGTATTAGAGGTATGTTTATATGAGTAAATTTAACAGTATTGGATATTGGATTTATATAGGCACAACCTTCGCTTTGGCAGGCCTGGCTGTCATGGATCAATTCCTACGAACCTAAATATCAGAAAACGTCAGTCTAAGCTTGTAGGTGTAGGAGTGATTTACACGGGAATTTTTTTACCTATTTTACTCGTATAAGAGCTAGTTTGAACTCAAACGTATTAGAGGTATGTTTATATGAGTAAATTTAACAGTATTGGATTTATATAGGTACAATTTACATGCTCATATACGTAGGAAGTTGACCAAAATTCTTCAAAGTAGATATTTCTGTGAAAAACAGAGAAAGAAAGGCTCAGCAAACGTTTCGTCTCGATTTAATTATTTGATTACCTATTTGCTAATGGAAAGGTTTTATTTGACCTTTCCTTGAGGGAATTCCACGTAAAAGCATAGAAGGTAAATAGATGGGTGGGTACATATATAGAAGGAAAATAGACAGGTACCTACTTTTCCTGCTAAATGTTTCCAGTAAAAAAAAAAAAAATTGAAAGCCCGGGTTTTACGAGTTGCAAGCCTGAGCCTGTGACGTTTTTCAAATCCTGCGCCTCTGTGCCCCTTCGTGCTGAAATAATTTCGTCACAAGCTTGTATTTTTCATTTGAAAAATACAAAATCTCCTCCTTCTTGTTATATTAAAACAAGACGAGATTTTTTTCTCACCCCCTCCCCTTGATTCCCCCTAACACCTAACACCTCCTAAACATTTCGATCTATTCTGCACACTAACTTTCCCTTCTAGGTAGGTAGGTACATATAGGTAGCTAGGTGCCTGTTTTACTTATTTTTTCCTTCCTTGAAACACGATATTCTAATCTCTCTTTCTCTTCTCTCGTCCCTCTGTCTGCCATATTCTCTCATCCCTTTTCTCTTCCTCACTCACTCTCGCTCCTTTCTTTTCTTCTCTCTCCTCTCTTCTCTTCTTCTTTCCCTCACTCCCGTAACATTTCGATCTATTCTGCACACTAACATTCCCGTCTAGATAGGTAGGTAGGTAGGTACATATAGGTAGCTAGGTGCCTGTTTTACTTATTTTTTCTTTCCTTGAAACACGATATTCTAATCTCTCTTTATCTTCTCTCGTCCCTCTGTCTGCCTTATTCTCTCATCCCTTTTCTCTTCCTCACTCACTCTCGCTCCTCGCTCCTTTCTTTTCTTCTCTACCTTTCTCACTATTCTTCTTCCTTCCTCTCTCCTCTTCTTCTTCTTTCCCACACTCTCGTATAATACCTACCTAGTTCACCCTTTCGTTCAGTCTCTGGAAAATCTGGAAAATCCTTAAAACGAAATGCAGGGTGCAAAGATTCGGACCATCCCTACTCTCTTTCCTAATGCTGTCCTTTGCTTGCTTTGCTTTATTTCTTTAGTTAAGTACTTCTCGGAATATTCAATACCTATACTTCCCGATAACTAGGTATCAGGTATCAGGATAAGGTATTGGGATTATAGGAATATGAAAAGTAGGAGGATTTAGAAGTAGTATACAGATATGGGGGAGGATTCTTGGAAAACCATAGAGTAGCTCTACCTAGATATATCTCTCATTAACCCAAGCTGTGTCCACACATAGTCGACCCCGTCGATCGACGAGGTGAAGAGATGAATCTATGGGTCCACTATGTGTGGACACAGCTTTAGAGTCACTAGAGCTCCACCACTGTCATTGCACTAGTGGGGACAGAATTTATTCAATATATTTTTCGTATTCTCCAAGTCCGGACTTACAGCAAGGATTTATCTTCACACTTTCCGTTTTAATTTTCGCCATTGCTGGAGAAGAGAGAGGAGAGGGGTAGAGGGATATAGAGTTGAAATGAGAAGAGGGGATAAACGAGGGGAAATGAAAATTGTAGAGAAGAGGAGTGAAAAGAGAAATAAGAGAGGTAGGGAACATTATGGAATGAGATAGAGGGGAGATGGGTAGGTGAGAGGGATGGAGAAATGACGAAATAGAGAGAGAGAGAGAGAGAGAACGGGGCGATAAAGGTAGAAGAGAGGTAAGGGAAGAGAGAGTCATAATGTAATGTATAGGTGTGTAGGTATACAGAATACAGGTTGTAATAATAGGGACTGTTTTTCAAATGAATAATTATTGCTTATTTTCCTTGAAATCCCTTGGTAATTTTCCTGGAAATTCCCAATTTATCAATGCATATTGCAGAAAAACTGGGCACATCCTAGATTGGAAATTCTGCATTGATTTTTCCCCCTACATTCAAATTCCCTATCCATCGCAAATCTAAATTATAGTTATAAATAAATCATAGATGAAAAATTGATACTATTTAAAAAATAATGAGAGTACAAAATTGTGCAGCGTTTCCTCAATACCACCATTTTTATTTCTCTCGGCACTAGTTTTTTCAACGGATTATAAGGATAAAAAAAAGCTCATTAAAGTGCGAGTTAGACTAGCAACAAGAAGCAAGAATAAAGATTTTTTTTTATGAGATAGGTAAATATTTATAAAGACGTTGGCGAAACGCAATCATAGAGAACGAGAATAGAAGGAGAGAGAGAGAAAGAGTAGTAGCTGTAGGTAGGTAGTGCGCGAGAGTGAGAAAAAGGAAAGAGGGAGAGGAAAAGGGAGTGAGTGAGAGGAAAACGTACTAGCAACAAGAAGCAAGAATAAAGATTTTTTTTTATGAGATAGGTAAATATTTATAAAGACGTTGGCGAAACGCAATCATAGAGAAAAAACAACTGAGAATAGAAGAGAAAGAGTAGTAGCTGTAGGTAGGTAGCGCGCGAGAGTGAGAAAAAAGAAAGAGGGAGTGAGTGAGAGGAAAACGGAGAAATATAGAAAAGGAGACAGAGTGGAAGAAAGGGAGAGAGAGGAAGAGAAAAAGGGGGAGAGAAAGAGAGGAGAAAGGGAAGATAGAGAGAAAGAAGGAGATGGAAAAGGAGAGAAACTGACAGGGAAGGAGGGGAACAGAGAGAGGGAGAGACGAGAATTCCCCCCCTCCATTTATCTCGCGGTTTCTATAAGACAAGATGAGAAATTTAGCTCATCACTCAGAAAAGCTGTTTTCTTTAGATCAGGTTTATATTCGTTTAGTCCTATTGAATGAAACAATGCTGTCTTCTCAACTTCACTTTTCATCTCCTTTAGGCCAGCCTCTCACTCAGGTAGACCTGACAGGTACACCTTATCAGGTCCGCCTGTCAGGTTTACCTGATAGTGAGTGGCTGGCTTTAGATTTGACAAAATTCACATGTGACCCAATTCTAATAGGTAGGTACTAATGTTTTGTTTTCTTTCTGTTTCAGTTCAAACGGATGCTGAACAAAGAACTGAGTCACTTTTCTGAGTCAAGTAAATCTGGGAATCAAATCTCTGAATATATCTGTTCTACTTTCCTCGGTAAGTTAGACACCCCCACAGCCCACGTACCTGACCCTCTCAATGTTATAAAATTGTACCAGGAAATAATTGAGTCAAGTAAATCTGGGAATCAAATCTCTGAATATATCTGTTCTACTTTCCTCGGTAAGTTAGACACCCCCACAGCCCACGTACCTAACCCTCTCAACGTTATAAAATTGTACCAGGAAGTGAAAATCTATTAGGAGAGTCCAAATTGTAATCAATTGTCCGACAAAATCACAAAACAAACTAAAAGCAGGGAATGTCTGCAGTGTCATTCCCCACAGCCTTATATACGTATTGTATATCCTATAGGTGTCTGCAAAAGGTTATTTCGTGATTGTTGTACCTCTGCCTTCTGTTTGAAATTTTGACATTCAATATGAATATTAATAGCCCTATTCCAGCTGTTCACTATATCCAGGTTGTGAACGGTTTCCAAATAAGACTGAATAGCGTGCTCGGATGAAGTAAAAGTCGAAATTCATACAGCCTTTTCCATCGTGATTTATCAACAGCTCTCTGTGGCGACGAACTAAGGAGTCCTTATTTACAAACTTATAAGGAGTCACATCACGTCAGTAGAAGTCATGGGGAGTCGAAAAGATGTAGTTCAAAGTTTTCCCACATAATATTGTAGGTAATCTCGTTCATGATTCACGTGACGTGAAAGTAGTGTGACTGTCCTGAACGAAATTGGTGATTCTCATGATTTTTTTTTATTATCTCAGAAAAAACTATGAAAATTAAAAAAAATATTGAGACTATAACGAAGAAAATGCGTTCACTAGATCGTGAGATACAGCTCTCGGAACATGAGAGTCTCAAGCCCGCCGATATCATACCTAGCGACAACACTGTACTCCTGTGATGACGTCATCTACCAATATCGTACGACGCGCTGTGGGCTTATTACCATAGGGATTTGGGTTAGGGGCTCAAATAGATCGAATAGGTACCTATCTACGCATTTTGTTATCACTATTTTTCAATATCAGCTTAGGTACTTATACCTATTTTCAAATTTAGATATTTTCATTCCATTTTTTTTTATCATGCACTTATTCAAGTAGTTACTTTTTCGTACATGTACATTTTTTTTAAGGGGTTTGACAGAGTGAACTGTAACTGCTATGGTCTTATCGTCCCGAATTCGAAGAGAGAAGGAAGACAGGATAGGAGAAAGCCAGCCGTTTCCGAGAACGAACATTATCCCATCAGGATAAAATCCGCCCTGGGCGGGAATCGAACCCGCGGCCTAGCGCTTACAAGGCAGACGCACTACCAACTAAGCTAAGTAGGCTGGCACATTTATTTCGATCGAGAAGAATAATATGAATAGTATGATCTCCACATACCAAACATCCCTGCTCAAAGTTCCGCTTTATGTAAACACTACCTACGTAGGTACCTACCTATATGATAATAATAGTGCTTATTTTTACTGCTCGCATAGGACTGATAAGTCCCTTTACTCCAGCAGTAGGCTACTACTATTATTGTGGTCAAATTCTCAAATTATATTGAGGATAAAATTCCATACCTCGGCTGGGATTGAACCCACGCCCTCCTGTTTACCATCAGGCGAGCGTCTTGACCACTACACCACCGAGGCAGGTATTATTGATATTTTTGCTGATAAAGTTTAAAACTTATTCCACAAGACCGCATACCTATACATACCCTGTGAGTAAAAAATGAAAAACAATTATCAGTTTTAATAATTGTTTTTCATTTTTCTTTTTTTACTCACAGGGTATGAAGATATGCGGTCTTGTGGAATAAGTTTTAAACTTTACAGCAAAAAAATATCAATAATGGTTTTACCGAAAAAATTTGAGCACTGAACAGGAGTTTGAGGAAAACCAAAGAAATAAGGTCAAGAGAGGAAAAAATCCCATCAAAAGTCATTCAAGCCTTTTTGACTCCTTTGTAATACTTTTTTGAAGAACTTTCAGAATATTAAGAGAGAAAAATGAATGAAAGTGGGAAAAAAGGGAATTGAAATATATTGGCAAATTTATTATTATGAAGAACAACCTCATTTGACATTTGAACAGCTTTGCTCGACTTCCGAAGTCTTCTTTCGCAGTTTATATTTCGCATTTTTCCAGAAGAATTTCGTTCTTCTTCTCTCTACCTTCACTCCGCCAAGCTCTATTTCGTTTCCATTTCTCTTCTTTTTATTTTGCCTGATGTCTAACTCGTTCCTTCGCTTTGGCAGGCCTGGCTGTCATGGATCAATTCCTACGAACCTAAATATCAGAAAACGTCAGTCTAAGCTTGTAGGTGTAGGAATGATTTACACGGGAATTTTTTCACCTATTTTACTCGTATAAGAGCTAGTTTGAACTCAAACGTATTAGAGGTATGTTTATGAGTAAATTTAACAGTATTGGATTTATATAGGTATAATTTACATGCTCATATACGTAGGAAGTTGACCAAAATTCTTCAAAGTAGATATTTCTGTGAAAAACAGAGAAAGAAAGGCTCAGCAAACGTTTCGTCTCGATTTAATTATTTGATTACCTCTTTGCTAATGGAAAGGTTTTATTTGACCTTTCCTTGAGGGAATTCCAGGTAAAAGCATAGAAGGTAAATAGATGGGTGGGTACATATTAGAAGGAAAATAGACAGGTACCTACTTTTCCTGCTAAATGTTTCCAGTAAAAAAAATTTGCCCGACAGTGTATTAGGAATACCTAACATTAAGGTCCTTTTGCTCAAAAATCCATTCCTTTTATGATTTGGATGCCTACCTTCGTTTTCATCCTACTAATTCCCACTTTACATTTGTGTCCCGTTCACAGACAAGCAGCAGGAGCTGGACCTCCCCGCGCTGAGGATTGAGGACTCGCAGGGTTCGGATCCCAGGAGCGGTGGGGCCAGTTCCAAGAAGAAAGACCGGGGAGGACCCCCGGGGCGCACAGTTCCTATGTCACATATCTCGGGCGTGAAGCGGCCCCTGACGCACACCAACAGTTTCACCGGAGAGAAACTGCCCAAGCACGGCGTTGAGACTGCTTCGGAGGAAGAGCTTGGAAATGTAAGCTGATAGATAAGTTCATAGGTCAAACCCGTGCAATATTTCTGAGCGACAGTCTAGCTTATTCATTACTAGTGCTGATACCCTAGGTTAAATTCGTTTTTCATCAGAATTTGTTGATGTAAACGTGAAATAGTGTGGGAAGAGAGATAATAAGGGATCAGGTAAATTTTACATTCTGCGGGACAGAGATAACGTAGGAGGGAAAAGTAGATATATAATTATTTGGAAAACTTCAGGTCTGACATTATAGGAATTAAACATTCTGGATCAGGTAAATTTTACATTCTGCGGGACAGAGATAACGTAGGAGGGAAAAGTAGATATATAATTATTTGGAAAACTTCAGGTCTGATATTATAGGAATTAAACATTCTGGTAATGCAAATGGAATGCTCTGTCTTATTCTGACAGTCTTTATCCTTTAGGAACATATTCTCCACGTCAAATCTATATCACAGCAAGAGGCTTTTCTACCTTTACCTTTTCCCCCCGACCCTCAATGTTCTTTGGCCATGAATCTCCTCCATATGCCTTATAATACGCCTAACATACAACTTTGACCGTTTCACCCCTGTTTCAGAATCGAGACTTGTTGAAAACATTTTTGATTCCTGCCAAAACATTTATCAACTTCATGATGACCCTCGAAGATCACTATGTCAAGGACAACCCGTTTCACAACAGCACGCATGCGGCTGATGTGACTCAGTCCACCAATGTCCTTCTCAACTCTCCTGCTCTCGAGGTAAGTACTGTCAGGGGATTGTAATGCCGACCACTTACGCTCAGACTGGACTTGAGTGGTTTGCCTAAGGGGACAGACTGAGTGGTCTTCCTAAGGATGGATATTGGCAATTAGAACGGCTTCTCTTTGTCCTATGAACGTTGAAAGACCCGAAAAATGAGAATAATTTTAGACAATTTTTTTTCTCCCCCCCCCCCTTGATTCCCCCTAACACCTCCTAAACATTTCGATCTATTCTGCACACTAACATTCCCTTCTAGATAGATAGGTAGGTAGGTATGTAGGTAGCTAGGTGCGCCTGTTTTACTTATTTTTTCTTTCCTTGAAACACGATATTCTAATCTCTCTTTATCTTTTCTCGTCCCTCTGTCTGCCTTATTCTCTCATCCCTTTTCTCTTCCTCACTCACTCTCGCTCCTTTCTTTTCTTCTCTCTCCTCTCTTCTCTACCTTTCTCACTATTCTTCTTCCTTCCTCTCTTCTCTTCTTCTTTCCCACACTCCCGTATAATACCTACCTAGTTCACCCTTTCGTTCAGTCTCTGCAAAATCCTTAGAATTTAAAACGAAATGCAGGGTGCAAAGATTTGGACCTTCCCTACTCTCTTTCCTAATGCTATCCTTTGCTTGCTTTGCTTTATTTCTTTAGTTAAGTACTTCTCGGAATATTCAATACCTATACTTCCCGATAACTTAGGTATTGGGATGATTCCTTGGGAACTGCTTCATTCAACATTCTATCACCG
Organism: Diaphorina citri; assembly: GCF_000475195.1. Taxonomy (NCBI): domain Eukaryota; kingdom Metazoa; phylum Arthropoda; class Insecta; order Hemiptera; family Psyllidae; genus Diaphorina; species Diaphorina citri. The sequence goes on along the minus strand of NW_007378319.1, from coordinate 44,604 downwards.
CTGACAAAGGAAACGTCTGTTCTAGCTCTTTTAACTTCATGGCTCATAATAAGCATAGCAAAACCGAAATGACATCGGGGAAAATCGCAAAGCAAAAGAAGAAGGAGAACTATGTAGGTATTGGGATTAGAATATGAAAAGTAGGAGGATTTAGAAGTAGTATACAGATATGGGGGAGGATTCTTGGAAAACCATAGAGTAGCTCTACCTAGATATATCTCTCATTAACCCAAGCTGTGTCCACACATAGTCGACCCCGTCGATCGACGAGGTGAAGAGATGAATCTATGGGTCCACTATGTGTGGACACAGCTTTAGAGTGACTAGAGCTACACCACTGTCATTGCACTAGTGGGGACAGAATTTATTCAATATATTTTTCGTATTCTCCAAGTCCGGACTTACAGCAAGGATTTATCTTCACACTTTCCGTTTTAATTTTCGCCATTGCTGGAGAAGAGAGAGGAGAGGGGTAGAGGGATATAGAGTTGAAATGAGAAGAGGGGATAAACGAGGGGAAATGAAAATTGTAGAGAAGAGGAGTGAAAAGAGAAATAAGAGAGGTAGGGAACATTATGGAATGAGATAGAGGGGAGATGGGTAGGTGAGAGGGATGGAGAAATGACGAAATAGAGAGAGAGAGAGAGAACGGGACGATAAAGGTAGAAGAGAGGTAAGGGAAGAGAGAGTCATAATGTAATGTATAGGTGTGTAGGTATACAGAATACAGGTTGTAATAATAGGGACTGTTTTTCAAATTAATAATTATTGCTTATTTTCCTTGAAATCCCTTGTTAATTTTCCTGGAAATTCCCAATTTATCAATGCATAGGAGGTAAGGGAAGAGAGAGTCATAATGTAATGTATAGGTGTGTAGGTATACAGAATACAGGTTGTAATAATAGGGACTGTTTTTCAAATGAATAATTATTGCTTATTTTCCTTGAAATCCCTTGGTAATTTTCCTGGAAATTCCCAATTTATCAATGCATATTGCAGAAAAACTGGGCACATCCTAGATTGGAAATTCTGCATTGATTTTTCCCCCTACATTCAAATTCCCTATCCATCGCAAATCTAAATTATAGTTATAAATAAATCATAGATGAAAATTTGATACTACTTAAAAAATAATGAGAGTGCAAAATTGTGCAGCGTTTCCTCAATACCACCATTTTTATTTCTCTCGACACTAGTTTTTTTTCAACGGATTATAAGGATGCCTTTAGCTCTTCAGTAGATTGTTTAGCTTAATGCAGGATGATAAAGAAAGATACCTATACGATATAAAGATACGCCTAAAGATAAAGTAAGATATCTTTAGGCGATGGCCTTTCATTTAAAGCTCTAAAGCTCTACTATGAAATAACTATATGATGACTTAAATGCCTAGGCTCGTAATTCCCCCTTTCTGCATTATCCCCTATAAATCCCTTGGGAATACTGGCACTTTGAACTTATATGACTTACTGGGGAGTGAACGGAGAGAAAGAGAGGGAGTTAGAAAGCGAGGGGAAGGAGGAGAGAGAAAGAAAAACGGAAGAGAGTGAGAAAAACTCTACTATGGAATAACTATATGATGACTTAAATGCCTAGGCTCGTAATTCCCCCTTTCTGCATTATCCCTTATAAATCCCTTGGGAATACTGGCACTTTGAACTTATATGACTTACTGAGGAGTGAACGGAGAGAAAGAGAGGGAGTTAGAAAGCGAGGGGAAGGAGGAGAGAGAAAGAAAAAGGGAAGAGAGTGAGAAAAATGGAGAGAGTGATAGAGACCATTATCACTCCCAGCACGTTTGTCCTTCACTCTTACCATATCAATCATCACAATTGCCCTCCCTCCGCTCTCTCTCTCCCTCCCCCTCCCTCCTGAGCTCTCTTTCTTTCTCTCCGTTTTCTCGACATTTTCCCTTTCCTCGACTCCATCATTCTTCTTATTTATTTATTTTCAAGGAAAATGGAACGTGAAAAGGTAATATTTACCCGGAGCTCCGAACTTAGACGTTTGCCTCATATTTTCGAAGTCAGATCTTTCTCTCTCCCTCTCTCTCTCTTTGCTCCAGGAGAGAGAAAACTCTTTGTATCTCTCCTTCTTTGCGTAGGAGACGTTAAATACAAATTTGTCCCTAGATGCCCTAAGCTGAAAGGATGAAGGTCTACACGTGTTAGGATAAAAGTAAACAGTGTTGTTAGCCAGGATTTCATTGAGGAGGGCCCAAGAGTCCAAACAGTGATATACGGGGGAATCTAACCTCAGATTCCATTTCCATTTCCAATGGATCCAACAGTGTTGCCAGCTATGAGGTTTTCAACAGTGTTGCCAGATATGACGATTAGGTTATTTAGACTTACTTTATCATGGACATTCGTTGCTATCTTGACAGCCCAGATGAGGTTAGGTAGTAGAACAGCCGCGGAAGAGACACTATTAAGTCAATATCAGTAAAGGATTTCGTTTCTACGAGGCAGAATACCCACCTAATAATGAACTTTCATGCTTTCTGTACACAGGATGTCCAGCCCAGATGAGGTTAGGTAGTAGAACAGCCGCGGAAGAGACACTATTAAGTCAATATCAGTAAAGGATTTCGTTTCTATGAGGCAGAATACCCACCTAATAATGAACTTTCATGCTTTCTGTTCACAGGATGTATTCACACCTTTAGAAATAATGGCAGCCTTGTTTGCAGCCACAATCCATGACGTGGATCATCCCGGTCTGACGAACCAATTTCTAATCAACTCTAGTAAGTATCCTTAGATGTCAGATTTAGCAAGAGATTCTATTCTTTCACTTTCTGTACTTTTATTAGAATAGAAATATATATCAAGCTTGCCGACAGACCCGCCAACGTCAAGAGTTCGAAGCGCCGCTGCCGCCCGTCTGTCCTACGCTGCTTATTACGTTCAAATATAAATAGGATATCAGATATTGAATCTATCATCTGATTGTACTTAAGCTGTTTATAAAGAATAAATAAATAATGCGAAACAAATGGTAGGGGCTGACATTTTGCCAAAATAGAAGTGAATGACGCTGAACTGGAATCCACATTACGCACTTGTGCCAATATTTTGTGCTGTAGGGGCTGACATTTTGCCAAAATAGAAGTGAATGACGCTGAACTGGAATCCACATTACGCACTTGTGCCAATATTTTGTGCTCCCCCTTTACCCGAGTGTATTAGACTTGCACTCCGTTTTTGCCTTGGTTTGTATCCCTCTTTGATCCCACTTTCCATGATCGGATTTCCACATAAATTCTGGAAATGAGATGAGGTAAATCTTTTATTTTTATTCTTTGAAGGGATTCTTACGAGCTAAGGTTTTTAATTTTAGATTTTCCTAATCGTTTCTTTCTCTCTTGACGCAGGTTCGGAGCTGGCTCTCATGTATAACGACGAATCAGTATTAGAAAATCATCACCTGGCAGTGGCGTTCAAGTTACTGCAGAACGAAGGCTGCGATATTCTCTGCAATCTGAACAAGAAGCAGAAGCAAACATTGCGGAAGATGGTGATTGATATGGTCCTGTCCACGGATATGTCCAAACATATGAGTCTCCTAGCCGATCTCAAAACCTGGCAGTGGCGTTCAAGTTACTGCAGAACGAAGGCTGCGATATTCTCTGCAATCTGAACAAGAAGCAGAAGCAAACATTGCGGAAAATGGTGATTGATATGGTCCTGTCCACGGATATGTCCAAACATATGAGTCTCCTAGCCGATCTCAAGACGATGGTAGAAACCAAGAAAGTGGCAGGCTCCGGGGTGCTTCTTCTCGACAACTACACGGATCGGATCCAGGTGCTTGAGAATCTGGTGCATTGTGCCGACCTGTCCAACCCCACCAAACCGCTACCCTTGTACAGGAAGTGGGTGGATCTTCTTATGGAGGAGTTCTTCCAGCAGGGAGACAAGGAGAGAGAACTGAACTTGGACATCAGTCCTATGTGTGATCGGCTGTCCGCTACTATAGAGAAATCTCAGGTGAGTACATAACGCGGTATCTCAGGATTCTCTGGTGAGTTCATAATGCAGTTACAACTCTGGAGTGGAAGGCACCTATAAAGAGAACTGAACTTGGACATCAGTCCTATGTGTGATCGGCTGTCCGCTACTATAGAGAAATCTCAGGTGAGTACATAATGCAGTATCTCAGGATTCTCAGGTGAGTTCATAATGCAGTTACAACTCTGGAGTGGAAGGCACCTATAGAGAGAACTGAACTTGGACATCAGTCCTATGTGTGATCGGCTGTCCGCTACTATAGAGAAATCTCAGGTGAGTACATAATGCAGTATCTTAGAATTCTCAGGTGAGTTCATAATGCAGTTACAACTCTGGAGTAGAAGGCACCTATAATCAAAATTCTCAAAGAAACAAAAAAGTCGCAAGTCTTGTTTACTCAGGATTCTCAGGTGAGTACATAATGCAGTATCTCAGGATTCTCAGGTGAGTACATAATGCAGTATCTCAGGATTCTCAGGTGAGTTCATAATGCAGTTACAACTCTGGAGTGGAAGGCACCTATAATCAAAATTCTCAAAGAAACAAAAAAGTCGCAAGTCTTGTTTGGAAACATGCCTACGAGTCCTACTACGCGACGTATCCAAAATACAACTTACTTATTCATATGTAGGGTATTTCTTCATATGATTTAGCAGGCTAATATAAGAATTTCCTCTGTTTCACAGGTTGGCTTCATAGACTACATTGTACATCCCCTGTGGGAGACTTGGGCAGACCTGGTGCATCCCGATGCGCAAGAAATTCTAGATATGTTAGAAGAGAACAGAGACTGGTATCAAAGTAAGTATTCCATGTGTTTTATCCATTACATGCGTCAATAATGGACTTTTCAGTTTTGCAGAATTATTCACTGGTCTTGATTTTACCAGTGGCAAAAAAGCTTATATTCGTTGCCAACAGTTTACGTCTTGTTTGGAAACATGCCTACGAGTCCTACTACGCGACGTATCGAAAATACAACTTACTTATTCATATGTAGGGTATTTCTTCATATGATTTAGCAGGCTAATATAAGAATTTCCTCTGTTTCACAGGTTGGCTTCATAGACTACATTGTACATCCCCTGTGGGAGACTTGGGCAGACCTGGTGCATCCCGATGCGCAAGAAATTCTAGATATGTTAGAAGAGAACAGAGACTGGTATCAAAGTAAGTATTCCATGTGTTTTATCCATTACATGCGTCAATAATGGACTTTTCAGTTTTGCAGAATTATTCACTGGTCTTGATTTTACCAGTGGCAAAAAAGCTTATATTCGTTGCCAACAGTTTACTGAAATAGGCGAAGTTTAAGAACCGATAGTCTAGAACTTATCCTTCAATATGGCTAGGAGCTTAGAAACAAGCCTAGATATATTTAGATTATAATATCCATTAAATGTCATCGGTGTAATAATGGACTTTTCAGTTTTGCAGAATTATTCACTGGTCTTGATTTTACCAGTGGCAAAAAAGCTTATATTCGTTGCCAACAGTTTAAATGGACTTTTCAGTTTTGCAGAATTATTCACTGGTCTTGATTTTACCAGTGGCAAAAAAGCTTATATTCGTTGCCAACAGTTTACTGATATAGGCGAAGTTTAAGAACCGATAGTCTAGAACTTATCCTTCAATATGGCTAGGAGCTTAGAAACAAGCCTAGATATATTTAGATCATAATATCCATTAAATGTCATCGGTGTTGTTTATCTACAAATTACGACCAACACAAACATAATAACCTTTTGTGTACACACTTTAGGTCGACTCCCTCCGACTTTCCTCGTAAATTTCCCCGAAGAATCAGAAACCTAAGCTGCTGGCGGCCAATTCTTCTGAAACTGATGATGGTAATAGTTTCCATTGCATGGCTTCCAAGTACAGTTTCATGTACTTGAGACAGCTCTGCCAGTGTTTGTTTCAACGCATGTCCCTTGTGCTCTCAGCTCAGAGTGAAAAAGTTTGAGTTCCCCATAACGATATAGTACCTCGTGTTTTTGGTTGGGCAGTGTGTGCTTTTAACTCAAATAGATGTCATGTCCGTTATCGAAGCGTATTATTCCCTTTCTGGACACAGGGCAAGCCTATGACTCATTAGATTTGGCCAAACTTGTTTGATTCATGAGATCAAGTGGTTTCAGTTGATCAGACAATTATAACGGTATCCAAACGAGTGAATGGTTTCGTGTACTTAGTTTCTAAACTTGGACCTTATTAATACATCAAGTTGTCACATTCTAGTGCAGGATAATGAAGAAGAGGAATGTAGTCTGGTCAGTGTACAGACTGACCTGGTAGCTAGTACTCATATTGTGTATTGTACCTACTCGAGAGAATAAAACATATTATACTGACGTGAGTCTGAATTCTGTATTACAACTTACAACCGATTGTGATGTGGCTCTTTTACTGCGATGGAGGTTTCGAGTTAAATTCTACTGACATCTTTTGTCACTTTAAACTAAATTGTTTCATTTCTCATGTTCCCAACAGGCATGATCCCTCCTAGTCCTCCCCCAACGGATTTGGGTGATGCTACTAAACAAGAACAGGGACAAGAGGAAGAGGATGAAGGTCGTGAAGGTGAAGAACAACAACAAGGTAATGATGGGAGCATTCGGTTTCAAGTGACGCTTGAAGAAGGGGATGAAGAATCCATAGGTGGAATCTGACGGAGACTGGTAGGACTTTGTCGTAAGCTTTCGGAGAAGGTTCAGTTCTTGTGGAAAATCAAATAGCGTTTCAGATCTGTTAAGTTTAAACCTATTTAATACCTTCGGACTTATCAAATAAGTTTAAATTTTTTAAAAGGTTCCGATCTATCATGTAAGTTTGAACCTACTTATGAACATGTTCAGACTAACCAAATAGGTAAGTTTGTACCTTGGTATTACAAAGCTTCAGACTTATCAAATTAGATTGAACCTAGGTATTAAACAGGTTTGAACTTTTCAAAAAAAGTTGGACTTATCAAATAGGTGCAACTTTTTTGACTTTTTATCTTTCACAAGAGCTGAGCTTTTTCCCTATTTCGTTATTTCTTCTTGGTGTCTCGAATCTAAACGTTTCCATTTTTTCGTCAATGTATTTTTCTGTCTACGTTGGTTGTATGGATTATCACAATTTTGTATGCAGATAATCACCTGATATGAAGTTGCCAGTCCTTTAACAAAACAATATTAGTGTGAAGCAAAAGATACATTGACCAAAAATAAGAACGTCTTGAAATAATCCTTACTTTTGATACCTACAAATAAATGCATAAAATACCTAAATCTTTCTCTAAGAAATGCCAAATGATTTTCAAAGGAAATTTCAATGTACTTTGTCCCTCTAATCTAAATGTTCTTGCTAGTTCTTTTATAATAAAATTAACTATTGATGTAATTTATTTTATTATTTAGAATCTTGCCCTATCAAAATATAACATGTAATAAAATACATTATCTTTGTCGTTATTAATACCTAGTTTAAATAAATAATTTATTCTTAGTTATTTTGATAGTTCAGTGGATGTAATGTATAGTGATGTTCCTATCGTAGAATTTTACGTAATGATAGATCAGCCCTCTTACTATACTGAAGCTCGCCGGTTATACCTAATGTATCTTCTGATTTTATCAAGAGTTAGGTATGTATTACATCACCGTCAACTTTTTATAACTTATTATTTTAAACAAATAAAATTTGACTTTTTGAAATGGGAACAATTTTGTCTTTAGGCACTAGGTGGTTTTGTTTTAGGTATGGATCTGTTCAGTCACTAATGTTTAGAGCTTATAATAAAAAGAGAGAGAAATTATTTGCAGGACAAACAGTAGGAGATGCTTTTGAGGAAACCTACAACAACAGTACCTACCTTCCTTTTCCTAATGCATAATTATAGGTATGTATGTGCGTATCTCTTGAAAAATATTTACGTCCCGCATATTGCTACTTATTTTTCAAATCTCTCACAAGTTCAAAAAGTTGAATTTTATTAAACCTGGTAAAACTGTCTTCTTCTTCTTCTCCGCATATTGCTACTTATTTTTCAAATCTCTCACAAGTTCAAAAAGTTGAATTTTATTAAACCTGGTAAAACTGTCTTCTTCTTCTTCCGTAGTCTGTTTTATGAAAAAGAAAGTAATGTTTATTTTAGCTTCACCCTCTTGTTAAATAATACCTTGTCTTTGATTTCTGTCTAGGGTCAGGTTCTATGTAATTTATTATTTTTTTAATTTAAACAACGAATCTTTATAATTGATAAAAATTAAATTCAGTAGCGTTAGATAACGGAAATTTATTCTTCATGAGCTGTTGAATGTTTATGCCTAATTTATCTAACAAATAATATTGCCTACAAGTATGCTAGGTATTTAACCACAAATTCACTTGTGGAGACTAAAAACTATAAAAATCAATATTTTGTACCTATATTTAATTAAAAATCCCCATTTGAGAAGAGTTGAAACATAATTTCCAGCGGGATATTGGCAATTAGAACGGCTTCTCTTTGTCCTATGAACGTTGAAAGACCCGAAAAATGAGAATAATTTTAGACAATATTAGGTTAATTAGACTTACTTTATCATGGACATTCGTTGCTATCTTGACAGCCCAGAAGTGGAGACTAAAAACTATAAATCAATATTTTGTACCTATATTTAATTAAAAATCCCCATTTGAGAAGAGTTGAAACATAATTTCCAGCAGTTTTGTTTCTGTTAAACAAGTTCGTCAGATTTTCTAAGTTAGCAGATTTTTATATTTGGATGGATATTGGCAATTAGAACGGCTTCTCTTTGTCCTATGAACGTTGAAAGACCCGAAAAATGAGAATAATTTTAGACAATATTAGCGTTATATTGCGTTATGTTATATTATACGTCAGGGAAAATAAGAAGATGGTACTTTTATACATTTAACACTTGAACACTTTATTGGCATTTTACATTTAACATTTATCACAATTATAATAATTTTAAGACACGAGTTACACGAGACATTTCAGCAATCTAACCTCAGATTCCATTTCCATTTCCAATGGATCCAACAGTGTTGCCAGCTATGAGGTTTTTTTTATATTTTTGAAGAATAGACTCATTTTGCTTTACCGTTAGCTAACGTAACTTTTGTCAAAGGATATGGAGTTACCAAGAACCGTTCTGTGAATTTGCTTTGTAACTTTTTTTATGTTCGTTTTTACTTTCGGTTATTCTATTTTAATTTTACTTCTTAAAAAGCAATGTGAATATTCGTTTAGCATCAGAATAGGTACCTACTGATCTTTCGATTTACAGTTAAAGGAGTTGCAGGTATATGGAACATTTAAAATCAATAGAGATACTGTAAATTCATAATGTATTCCTTTCGGAGAAGGTTCAGTTCTTGTGGAAAATCAAATAGCGTTTCAGATCTGTTAAGTTTAAACCTATTTAATACCTTCGGACTTATCAAATAAGTTTAAATTTTTTAAAAGGTTCCGATCTATCATGTAAGTTTGAATAACGATATAGTACCTCGTGTTTTTGGTTGGGCAGTGTGTGCTTTTAACTCAAATAGATGTCATGTCCGTTATCGAAGCGTATTATTCCATCCTCTTCCTCTTGTCCCTGTTCTTGTTTAGTAGCATCACCCAAATCCGTTGGGGGAGGACTAGGAGGGATCATGCCTGTTGGGAATATGAGAAATGGAACAATTTAGTTTTAAGTGACAAAAGATGTCAGTAGAATTGTAACGATATAGTACCTCGTGTTTTTGGTTGGGCAGTGTGTGCTTTTAACTCAAATAGATGTCATGTCCGTTATCGAAGCGTATTATTCCCTTTCTGGACACAGGGCAAGCCTATGACTCATTAGATTTGGCCAAACTTGTTTGATTCATGAGATCAAGTGGTTTCAGTTGATCAGACAATTATAACGGTATCCAAACGAGTGAATGGTTTCGTGTACTTAGTTTCTAAACATACAGAATTCAGACTCACGTCAGTATAATATGTTTTATTCTCTCGAGTAGGTACAATACACAATATGAGTACTAGCTACCAGGTCAGTCTGTACACTGACCAGACTACATTCCTCTTCTTCATTATCCTGCACTAGAATGTGACAACTTGATGTATTAATAAGGTCCAAATTTAGAAACTAAGTACACGAAACCATTCACTCGTTTGGATACCGTTATAATTCTCTGATCAACTGAAACCACTTGATCTCATGAATCAAACATAGCTAGTACTCATATTGTGTATTGTACCTACTCGAGAGAATAAAACATATTATACTGACGTGAGTCTGAATTCTGTATTACAACTTAAGTGTACAGACTGACCTGGTAGCTAGTACTCATATTGTGTATTGTACCTACTCGAGAGAATAAAACATATTATACTGACGTGAGTCTGTATTACAACTTACAACCGATTGTGATGTGGCTCTTTTACTGCGATGGAGGTTTCGAGTTAAATTCTACTGACATCTTTTGTCACTTTAAACTAAATTGTTTCATTTCTCATGTTCCCAACAGGCATGATCCCTCCTAGTCCTCCCCCAACGGATTTGGGTGATGCTACTAAACAAGAACAGGGACAAGAGGAAGAGGATGAAGGTCGTGAAGGTGAAGAACAACAACAAGGTAATGATGGGAGCATTCGGTTTCAAGTGACGCTTGAAGAAGGGGATGAAGAATCCATAGGTGGAATCTGACGGAGACTGGTAGGACTTTGTCGTAAGCTTTCGGAGAAGGTTCAGTTCTTGTGGAAAATCAAATAGCGTTTCAGATCTGTTAAGTTTAAACCTATTTAATACCTTCGGACTTATCGAATAAGTTTAAATTTTTTAAGAGGTTCCGATCTATCATGTAAGTTTGAGCCTACTTATGAACATGTTCAGACTAACCAAATAGGTAAGTTTGTACCTTGGTATTACAAAGCTTCAGACTTATCAAATTAGATTGAACCTAGGTATTAAACAGGTTTGAACTTTTCAAAAAAAAGTTGGACTTATCAAATAGGTGCAACTTGTTTGACTTTTTATCTTTCACAAGAGCTGAGCTTTTTCCCTATTTCGTTATTTCTTCTTGGTGTCTCGAATCTAAACGTTTCCCTTTTTTCGTCAATGTATTTTTCTGTCTACGTATTCAGACTTATCAAATTAGATTGAACCTAGGTATTAAACAGGTTTGAACTTTTCAAAAAAAGTTGGACTTATCAAATAGGTGCAACTTTTTTGACTTTTTATCTTTCACAAGAGCTGAGCTTTTTCCCTATTTCGTTATTTCTTCTTGGTGTCTCGAATCTAAACGTTTCCATTTTTTCGTCAATGTATTTTTCTGTCTACGTTGGTTGTATGGATTATCACAATTTTGTATGCAGATAATCACCTGATATGAAGTTGCCAGTCCTTTAACAAAACAATATTAGTGTTAAGCAAAAGATACATTGACCAAAAATAAGTCCGATCTTTTATCTAACAAATAATATTGCCTACAAGTATGCTAGGTATTTAACCACAAATTCACTTGTGGAGACTATAATTTATTTTATTATTTAGAATCTTGCCCTATCAAAATATAACATGTAATAAAATACATTATCTTTGTCGTTATTAATACCTAGTTTAAATAAATAATTTATTCTTAGTTATTTTGATAGTTCAGTGGATGTAATGTATAGTGATGTTCCTATCGTAGAATTTTACGTAATGATAGATCAGCCCTCTTACTATACTGAAGCTCGCCGGTTATACCTAATGTATCTTCTGATTTTATCAAGAGTTAGGTATGTATTACATCACCGTCAACTTTTTATAACTTATTATTTTAAACAAATAAAATTTGACTTTTTGAAATGGGAACAATTTTGTCTTTAGGCACTAGGTGGTTTTGTTTTAGGTATGGATCTGTTCAGTCACTAATGTTTAGAGCTTATAATAAAAAGAGAGAGAAATTATTTGCAGGACAAACAGTAGGAGATGCTTTTGAGGAAACCTACAACAACAGTACCTACCTTCCTTTTCCTAATGCATAATTATAGGTATGTATGTGCGTATCTCTTGAAAAATATTTACGTCCCGCATATTGCTACTTATTTTTCAAATCTCTCACAAGTTCAAAAAGTTGAATTTTATTAAACCTGGTAAAACTGTCTTCTTCTTCTTCCGTAGTCTGTTTTATGAAAAAGAAAGTAATGTTTATTTTAGCTTCACCCTCTTGTTAAATAATACCTTGTCTTTGATTTCTGTCTAGGGTCAGGTTCTATGTAATTTATTATTTTTTTAATTTAAACAACGAATCTTTATAATTGATAAAAATTAAATTCAGTAGCGTTAGATAACGGAAATTTATTCTTCATGAGCTGTTGAATGTTTATGCCTAATTTATCTAACAAATAATATTGCCTACAAGTATGCTAGGTATTTAACCACAAATTCACTTGTGGAGACTAAAAACTATAAAAATCAATATTTTGTACCTATATTTAATTAAAAATCCCCATTTGAGAAGAGTTGAAACATAATTTCCAGCGGTTTTGTTTCTGTTGAACAAGTTCGTCAGATTTTCTAAGTTAGCAGATTTTTATATTTTTGAAGAATAGACTCATTTTGCTTTACCGTTAGCTAACGTAACTTTTGTCAAAGGATATGGAGTTACCAAGAACCGTTATGTGAATTTGCTTTGTAACTTTTTTTATGTTCGTTTTTACTTTCGGTTATTCTATTTTATTTTTACTTCTTAAAAAGCAATGTGAATATTCGTTTAGCATCAGAATAGGTACCTACTGATCTTTCGATTTACAGTTAAAGGAGTTGCAGGTATATGGAACATTTAAAATCAATAGAAATACTGTAAATTCATAATGTATTTAAAAATCATGATGTCAGATGCAGATGGTATTATCAGGAGACTCCCTCCAGATTAGGAACTGCCAAAATAATGGCCAGAGATACATACCTAGACCTACATAAATAAAATGAATGAAATATACTGTTCTTCCATCTAGCCAAGTCTAATCTATTGCCTACTGCACTTGCAAAGCGCCATTTTTGGCGTGCCATCCACACCATTTGGTTTATTGGAACGATCGTCAATGGTCCAGGTGTCCATCTGTAGAACTACTAGATCATTGTAAACCCCAGACATTGGCCACAGATACATACCTAGACCTACATAAATAAAATGAATGAAATATACTGTTCTTCCATCTAGCCAAGTCTAGTCTATTGCCTACTGCACTTGCGGAGCGCCATTTTTGGCGTGCCATCCACTCTATTTGGATTATTGGAACGATCGTCAATGGTCCAGGTGTCCATCTGTAGAACTACTAGATCATTGTAAATCCCAGACAAAAGCTCACCTACACCTACCTGTTAATGGGTACATATTTACCTACTTGTATATAAGCTCAGTAGGTAAGTATTTTTGTGATGCGGGGATTTCATTAGTAGTCAAGCCCATAAAAAAGAGTTATCAGGCCAGTCCAGGTCTCAGTACATGCAGTAACGTCATTTCGTGCTATATTGCAGGTATCCTTTGTATACCTATGTAGGTACTCTACAAAGATAAGGAAAGTAAGAAGGTACCTTATACCTACTTAACTAAGTTCCTCGAAATCTCATCGGAAATTACGTTCAACCTTAATCCATTTCTTAGTAAAGGGACATGACTGCTATGTTTTGTGTATAATAGGTTCCTTCTCTTCTGCTTTCTCCAAAATCTACTGAAAGCCCTACTGATTGGTTTTTGTTAATTACTGCCTCACTCTCCTATTGTTACACAACTCTCAGCACCATGACTTATTTGGTTCTTCAGTTCGTGAGGGGCATACATAACTTTCTGTCAATATGCTATTGTTACACAACTCTCAGCACCATGACTTATTTGGTTCTTCAGTTCGTGAGGGGCATACATAACTTTCTGTCAATATGTTAGTTCCATTCCTTCATTAGTTGTACTACGTCAATCTGCAGCTAACAGCGGAGGTTCTATTCCTTCATTAGTTGTAGGTACTACGTCAATCTGCAGCTAACAGCGGAACGACTTGGGTACTTGGATGTAGATACTAAGTTACACCTATCTATACCTACTTAAACCTAAATCCAAGACTTATGTCTAGTTACTACTGAGTGAACAGCGGAACGACTTGGGTACTTGGATGTAGATACTAAGTTATACCTATCTATACCTACTTAAACCTAAATCCAAGACTTATGTCTAGTTACTACTGAGTACTGAGCTATTCATTCCTATACCTTGTTCCTCGTATGTATTGGCTGTATTCTTCATACTCTGTGGAGTACAGGACAGGATGGTTGAGTTCTGTATACATGTCCTATACCTTGTTCCTCGTATGTATTGGCTGTATTCTTCATACTCTGTGGAGTACAGGACAGGATGGTTGAGTACTGTATACATGTAGAACTATTGGTATTATTTAATGTATGTGTCTATATTGCACTCATCAAGACTGTCCAAGTATGGTTTCCGTCATATAGGATGACTTTCTAGTTCATCCTCTTCATGAGAATACTCATGGTTCTCTAATGTCAAATAGATTCTACTGCAGCTACTGAGAGCAGAGTGTCTTACCTTTGCTATGAGAGTCAATGGACAAATTGGACGGATTTTACTGTAGTAGGTAGGTACCTAAATACCTATTCTAAGGTATGTACCACTATGTACCAGTGTATCTAGGTAGTTAAAGGTACTAAGATACCTGTCTCATCTTGTGCAACTTTCAAACTGTTCAGAATAAAACTATTTAAGGTCCCAGGTCCTCGTTGATGACGGATTTTACTGTAGTAGGTACCTAAATACCTATTCTAAGGTATGTACCACTATGTACCAGTGTACCTAGGTAGTTAAAGGTACTAAGTACGGATTTTACTGTAGTAGGTACCTAAATACCTATTCTAAGGTATGTACCACTATGTACCAGTGTACCTAGGTAGTTAAAGGTACTAATACTAAGATACCTGTCTTATCTTGTGCAACTTTCAAACTGTTCAGAATAGAACTATTTAAGGTCCCAGGTCCTCGTTGATTAAGCAATTCACATTCATCAGACATGTCTTTATGATCAAAATTTGACAGAGCTTTTATTGTTTCCTTGGCCACACAAGTTCATTTCCATTGAGCAATCTCTCTTGAATCCATTGTGTTATCACTTTATCCTCTGTTTCATCAAGAAGTGTTTTTGTACGCTAGACACGTTCTCACTCTCGAACTAGTTCTCCAGGTTTGAAATTTATTCGATTCGAGTAAAGAAACAATCTCACATTAATACTTATGGCGAAATTGCTTTGACATTATTTCAGTTGACATCAAAATTTGACAGAGCTTTTATTGTTTCCTTGGCCACACAAGTTCATTTCCATTGAGCAATCTCTCTTGAATCCATTGTGTTATCACTAATATCACTTTATCCTCTGTTTCATCAAGAAGTGTTTTTGTACGCTAGACACGTTCTCACTCTCGAACTAGTTCTCCAGGTTTGAAATTTATTCGATTCGAGTAAAGAAACAATCTCACATTAATATGGCGAAATTGCTTTGACATTATTTCAGTTGACACCCGTCCTGAGAGAAGTTTCCTGAGCTGAAGGTTGGACAGGAAATTACAAGAAAAAGGTGAAGTGAAATGCTGGATTCTAACTGAACTATGATTTCATTCTGGTCGTGACAGTGTGGGAGGGAAAGCTGGAATAGAAGGAAACAACCTCACAAGTGTAGTTGTTGGACTTCGGCTCTAGAGGTTGGTGGTTCAAGTTCAATTGGGTACCTATATAAAAATTGGCACAGGAATGACCATCGTGAACCACAAACAGAACTTTTCATCCCAATTCTAACCCATATCTCCTTCAACCTCTATTATGGAGAGCGTAGACACTAGGCACTACACAAGTATCAAGACACAAGACACCCAAGTAGAGGTTGGTGGTTCAAGTTCAATTGGGTACCTATATAAAAATTGGCACAGGAATGACCATCGTGAACCACAAACAGAACTTTTCATTCCAATTCTAACCCATATCTCCTTCAACCTCTATTATGGAGAGCGTAGACACTAGGCACTACACAAGTATCAATACACCCAAAGAAGAGGTTTCCTACTAAGCAGATTCACCAATCAGACCGACCAAGAAAATTTCCTAATGGAATTTTTTTGTTATATTTCTACCATTTCCGTGTAGACAATATACTCGGGAGAAAAATCCGGAAGAAAGAGAGAAATCACAAAGATAGTGTGAATGGAAAGGTGACTAGTAAATCTACTCTCGGGTGTTTGTTTTCGTGACATGCTGATTTGCAACATGATCCGAGTCGAATGTCTTGCGAGCAACTTTGAGGTGCGCCCTACTCGGTACTTGTGTCAATTAGAACAGGTATTGTTACCATATAGGTAAATGCTAATGCCTTACATACATATGCAATAAGATAACATTTTAGGTGTATTGTTAATTTAGGCATAAGAACTTGGAGCACTTGCAACATTAGACATGGGCTAGACCGAATTACAAGATCGCACTATATTGACTATAATACCTATCAACTTAGTGTAGAAATACTAAACTTGTCAGGAATTGAGCTCCATAATAATATATACCTCAAATGAATAAGATTCAATGGGCAATTAGACGGCAACAACTGACAGTTCGACCGTAGGTATGGGCCAATATCAACCAGATGCTCCAGATAGCTATTGCTAAAGTTTAAATTGATTAGGGCTTAACTTGTTCGAGTTTTGAGCAACTTTGAGGTGCGCCCTACTCGGTACTTGTGTCAATTAGAACAGGTATTGTTACCATATAGGTAAATGCTAATGCCTTACATATGCAATAAGATAACATTTTAGGTGTATTGTTCATTTAGGCATAAGAACTTGGAGCACTTGCAACATTAGACATGGACTAGACCGAATTACAACATCGCACTATATTGACTATAATATCAACTTAGTGTAGAAATACTTGTCAGGAATTGAGCTCCATAATAATATATATCTCAAATGAATAAGATTCAATAAGCAATTAGACGGCAACAACTGACAGTTCGACCGTATGGGCCAATATCGAAAGAATGGGTATCTTAGAATTCTCTAAGGCAACACATATATTTTTTTCGGCAAAAAAGAAAAAATCATGCACTTAAGGGTTAATGATCTTGATCACTTAGATCTAATAGGAGGATGTCGATTCTGCATTTGGCGCCAGAAAATTGACATTGCCACATTAGGTACACCGGACGTTAATGGATTGATTGGTTTGCTGTTTCTGCATGGTGGACTCCGATGATCGCTCATGTCCAGGATAATGACTGTCCTCCGTCCTGAGGCCAATATCGTGACTGGCAAAAATGGCTGAAAGTGGCTACATACCTAATAATGATGGCATTATAAGAACTTGGAGTCTATTGCATAGTGCAAGCAATTGATCATTTGACTTATGACTTTATGACACCTGATTCAATATTAAAGGCAATGAATAGGTAATACTTAGGTACCTATTAAGTTAGCTAACGGATTACGAGTATGTAGAAATCCAATTAATTTACATGTACCTAATATTTACATAAGAGTACATGTGTGATAAAAAGTTGCATTTTCAAAAGCTTACATGAAGATAGTGTTTGAGATTCTATGTACATAATGTCAATTGATCATTTGACTTATGACTTTATGACACCTGATTCAATATTAAAGGCAATGAATAGGTAATACTTAGGTATTAAGTTAGCTAATGGATTACGAGTATGTAGAAATCCAATTAATTTACACGTAACATTTACATAAGAGTACATGTGTGATAAACTTACAGCATTTTCAAAAGCTTACATGAAGATAGTGTTTGAGATTCTATGTGCATAATGCATTAATACCTAATTATGTCTATGTATAAAACTCAACTTGTCAGGGCTACGCAACTAATCCCTAATTTTAGAATATCGTTATTTTTCTATTGTTTGTTTCGAATAAATAGGTGCGTCGTGTTTCGACAGTTTCACTGTAGGTATTTCACGCTGTGTGTTGTTCGAGTATTGTTCATCAAAATAATTAGCTTTATTTTTTTCATTTTAGAATAAAAGGAAAATTTAATATTTAAGAAATTTTAGTGAAATGACATAAAGATTAAAATGGATGTTTAGTTAGTTACATATTTATTTAGTTTATCCCCCATTTTATTTACACACTTTCCTTTCTTCCATTAGCATTGAAAGAGAATAAAAATAGAAAATCAGCATTCAAAGAGAATTAAATACATTACTTTCCTTCCTATAGGATAAGGAAAGTAAAAAGGTAGTTAAGGCACAAAATCTAATAGGTTGTCATCAAACAAAACCCCTATTTTGTTTATTTCTTTATTTGCATAAGACGCAAACATTTTCTTCCTGGGAACACAATCATGTTATGAGGTACCTACCTACATTTCTTACTCTCTTTAAATACCCTCTTTATCTATCTCTTTAATCATTTAGGTATTAGATAGCAAGGAGCTACCTCGGACAAAACCCCAAGTGCTTAGCAATAAAACTTTCAAACATAAAAAGTTGTTTTATGTAGGTACCTCGGTACTTAATTTCTAAATTGCTAATACTGTCGATAAAATAATACCTACCTACCTACCCAACTCTACTTGGGGACCTTTTTGAAACGCCAAAAATCTTTGTACCTACCTAGGTACTTAGTATTTTTGTCTGAACAGAGAGAAAAAAATTCTAATGTGATGTACCTACTTACTCTATCAAACTCTCTCCCTACATGTGAGCCTGCAATATGGACTCAAATTTCATTATCTTCATAAAATTATCATAAAGGTAAGATACTCGTAACTCGATTAAACTGTCTAGTTAAAACACATTGAGACAGATGCTCTTCATTTTGCCTCTTCCAAAAATGACCTACTTCTAAATGTCATCTTCGTAAGATAACTAGGTAGGTATAGCTGGAATGAAATGTTTTAGGTAGATTTTTTTTTGTCCAAATTCCTAATGAACAATACTTATCTTATTAATCTAATTATCATTATTTTTTTTTTCATTCTATCTCAGATTCTCATACCAAAGCTTTCTTGGATAGTTGAATACCCTTTCTCTGTTCAACATTCTAACAAAAATAAATAAATAAAATAAAAACAATAATCGTGCTTACAATAAATAATCGTGCTTTATAACCTGCTTTCAATTAATCATAAAATCAACGCAATTCGCTCAGAAATCGGATTATCGTCTTGGAAGCTGCCATCAGTATCGTGCTTTATAACCTGCTTTCAATTAATCATAAAATCAACGCAATTCGCTCAGAAATCGGATTATCGTCTTGGAAGCTGCCATCAGTATCAAGAATGCCATGTTGTTGTGTTGTCACAGATTTCTCAAGAATCTACTGTCAACAAGAACATCTCGCAGTGTCTCATTGAAGGATAACATAATCCAAAACAGGTAAGAAAATCATGATCATAAAATCTAATTGAAGCTATCACTCACGATCGCATAATGAGAATAACATTTTTATTTTCCTTTCTTACCTATCTAGAATCCAGATACATATAACATTGTTAATTTTAAATATCGGTCCGGGTCATAAATGTGTTAGTACCTACCTAATTTATTTTGTTAAGTAGGTACCTATCTACTATCTATAAATTATACCAAGCAAATAGTCTGCAAAAAAGTGAGAGTGTTATTGCTTTTTTGCTGGTCTGTGATTTTCATGGTTTCTTATTGTAGTGCAGTAAAAAAAACCTTTTTACATGTGAGCCTGCAATATGGACTCAAATTTCATTATCTTCATAAAATTATCATAAAGGTAAGATACTCTTAACTCGATTAAACTGTCTAGTTAAAACACATTGAGACAGATGCTCTTCATTTTGCCTCTTCCAAAAATGGTTGAAAATGTTGAAATTGTTGAAAGCTTCAGACAAATCAATAGGTATAAAATAGGTTCAATATATCGACGGAATTTTCGATTGGTTTAGGGTTCAAAGTCAGTCTTGGCAACATGCCGTGTACAATAAGACACACGCCCTTTTGTCCAATTGAAAGTCTTGTTTACACGGACTTAGTAGGCTAACCATATGCAAATGAGCTTGGATTAATATGGAGTGTATGATTCGTCACTGAAGATAGCACTGGCTGGTTGCTGGTTTGAAACTTTCACTCTTATACGAACCAGAATAATGATATCCTGACTTCTTAAAAAGCAATGTGAATATTCGTTTAGCATCAGAATAGGTACCTACTGATCTTTCGATTTACAGTTAAAGGAGTTGCAGGTAGGAACATTTAAAATCAATAGAAATACTGTAAATTCATAATGTATTTGAATTTTCGGCATTATTTCTACCTAAAGTTTAGGCCTTGTATAAAATTAGGTATTCAATATTCTACCTATTCTAAAGTAGGTACCTAAGCATTATTATATTTTGTGTTATTGAGAACTCCATAACTAACTTTATTCACTCAGTCCTAAAGAACATGATATCACAGTTTTTTCACGTGAATATGAATATTGATCTAAGTCAATAATTTAGATTTTAGCAACAATTTCAACATCGGAGCAAAATACTCGCACCATATAGGTACAGTGTGTTCAGAAAGTCCCAATTGTATACGGGTCTATATGTATGTTTCTAAAGTAGGTACCTAAGCATTATTATATTTTGTGTTATTGAGAACTCCATAACTAACTTTATTCACTCAGTCCTGAAGAACATGATATCACAGTTTTTTCACGTGAATATGAATATTGATCAAAGTCAATAATTTAGATTTTAGCAACAATTTCAACATCGGAGCAAAATACTCGCACCATATAAGTACAGTGTGTTCAGAAAGTCCCAATTGTATACGGGTCTATATGTATGTTATATCAGCCAGTACCTATACAAAATTTCAAGTTACTAAGTTCTCTCCTTCAAAGATCAAGCTGCGGGGACTTTATGAACACTCTGTATATTATACTGTTTCATATGTACGTGTTATATGTATGTTATATCAGCCAGGATACAAAATTTCAAGTTACTAAATTCTCTCCTTCAAAGATCAAGCTGCGGGGACTTTATGAACACACTGTATATTATACTGTTTCATATGTACGTGTCATTTTGTAGAGGTGCGTTCTATGTCAGGCATATTGCGTCCATTTTGTGGTGTACATTTCATTATCTAGTCATCTGAATTCACTCGTAAAACGAACACAGAGTTCACATTCGACTCGACATAAAATTCAGCTCTCTGGAACTCTACTGGAATATTTAGGAGTCAGTGGCGTGGAGTGAGATTTTGAAAAGGGGACGCTATTAGAGAGTTTTTGTAATCAAAATTAGCGTCCCGTTAATCAAACTCTTTAACGTTATTTGACGAAAACTCGTTTCTGCACATGGACAAACCTTAGAGCGTTTCAGTTAACGCTAATTTTGGTTGCAAAAACTCTCTATTACTCATATGTATAATGTATACAGTATGACGACCTGCTGGTGGCCTTAGAATCCAGGTTTATTAATAAGCACTTCCTATTTTCGGCAAGTGGTAATTAAGGGGGAAAACCCCTAAAGAGAGGGAAGCGGTGTAATGTTGGTTGCAAAAACTCTCTATTACTCATATGTATACAGTATGACGATCTGCTGGTGGCCTTAGAATCCAGGTTTATTAATAAGGCACTTCCTATTTTCGGCAAGTGGTAATTAAGGGGGGAAACCCCTAAAGAGAGGGAAGCGGTTCTCCCCTATCTTTCATTTAGATCACGCCACTGGTAATAATCAAGGAAATCAGAAACGTAATCAGATACGTAGGTTTATTGTAAAGAGTGTCAAGACACAAGGAATAGCTACATACCTATTTGTGCAAAGAAAATCAAAGTTCATAACAATGAACCTTTAATAAACCTTTTGAAGGAGTTAGTCACTTTCGCACATGTCCAAAAGAGTTCAAGAAGCTGATGTATCTTTGTTTTATTTATTTAAATTTTTTTCATAGCTTTATTTTTATTATTATTATTTTTTTTTCGTTTCATTTTGTAGCTAAGTAGGTTGTTTACATTTTATTTACTAACCTAAGTCTTAGAACATGTCTGAATAAGATCATTTTCAGCTTTAAAGTACTTTTATAAGTGATGTATTTAATAAGCTTGTAAGCCAAAGATTGAATGGACAAGGTTATGTTGGATAAATTGAGACGTTCTCTTAGATCTGTTATTATTCATTCAAAAGATAAAATTTCAATTTATCCTTTAGGATTTTACCTTTATGTTATTGATACCTTCATAGGTAATATGGGTGAGCACATTCAAAATTTTACCCACTCTTCCCACCCCCACCTGTCTCCTGGTCCAGCTTTAAAGTACTTTTATAAATGATGTATTTAATAAGCTTGTAAGCCAAAGATTGAATGGAAAAGGTTATGTTGGATAAATTGAGATGTTCTCTTAGATCTGTTATTATTCATTCAAAAGATAAAATTTCAATTTGTACCTACTTACCTCTAGGATTTTACCTTTATGTTATTGATACCTTCATAGGTAATATAGGTGAGCACATTCAAAATTTTATAAGTATATCTATTTGCTCAACATTCTTCTAGTAATGGCTGGAATTGAAACAAATCCTGGACCTACCTGGCACTGTTCAGTGTGTTATCAACAAAATTTTATAATTTCATCAGATCTACCTCTGTGGTCTGGAGATGCATTTGCTCAATGGTAGGCCGGTTTGGTTGAAAAGGGCAAAAGTGGCGCAGTCTCACACTTCCTTCTTCAGATAAGAAGAATCCATTTCTTAGTAGAGGGACATGACTGCTATGCTTTGTGTATAATAGGTTCCTTCTCTTCTGCTTTCTCCAAAATCTACTGAAAGGCTGAAAGCCCTACTGATTGGTTTTTGTTAATTACTGCCTCACTCTCCTATTGTTACACAACTCAGCACCATGACTTATTTGGTTCTTCAGTTCGTGAGGGGCATACATAACTTTCTGTCAATATAGCACCTATGTCTGTATGTCATATGGATTTTCTATCATATACTACCTCAAATATATGTATGTATAACCTATGTACATAGGTATCACAATACATATTCACAGGAATATACGCTTAAAAATTCTATGGCCGCCTGAAATACATAGGTGTAATGCACCTATGTCTGTATGTCATATGGATTTTCTATCATATACTACCTCAAATATATGTATGTATAACCTATGTACAATATGTACAGTACATAGGTATCACAATACATATTCACAGGAATATACGCTTAAAAATTCTATGGCCGCCTGAAATTCATGTAATATATGCAATGTGCAATACATTTTTTAATATTGCTGAAAGCACTGTATAATATGTATTTGTATTGAACGAAAAGGAGAACCAGTAGACAAAAGAACAATAAAGCCTTTTGAAGAGTTAAATAAAATGTAAACTAGAGAGAGTTTTTCGAATAAATAATATAATTTTAAGTGTTGAAATGATAACAATTTATTTAAGAGACAAAGTCATAATTTAACGTTACTGATAGCTTTTAGATTTTGCTTTCAGAAGGCACTTGGCTTAGGGGTTTCTTTTTGCTTTCTTTTATTTTTGGTCATGTCTTTCAATAGAATCCAGCTTGTGAAAAAATGAAAAGATGAGAGGTTTCTCTGAAGTACAGACTAGTTTCATCCGGTTATTTAGAACCCAAAAAAGGGATAACTTGAAGGAACTTCTCACGGTTTGAAGACTTAGCACAGCATCCAAATCAATAGCATTCAAAGTACCTACGTAGAAGTAGCAGATTAGCACCAATCAAAGCTGAAAAAAAGCAGAAAACACAAATCTGAGTACTATTGATAATCCACAAAAGGTATGACGTAATATTACAGAGGAAAACATAGCTTGACCATTATAGGACTTGAAGTGACGTCCTTTAGACGTGGAAATTTTTGCGAAATGAGGAATGTCAAGCCGAAATGCAGAATGCAAAGTAGGGTGAGTGTAGCACCTATGGTCAGGTTAAGGATTTTTTGCATGTTCAAAAAATCGTAGTGATTTAAATAAGATACG
Organism: Diaphorina citri; assembly: GCF_000475195.1. Lineage (NCBI taxonomy): Eukaryota > Metazoa > Arthropoda > Insecta > Hemiptera > Psyllidae > Diaphorina > Diaphorina citri. The sequence goes on along the minus strand of NW_007378319.1, from coordinate 20,581 downwards.
TACGAGTATATCTAGGTAGGTCTTCATAGTATGAAGACCGATAAAATAGATAGTATCATCTAAATTATGCTGATGACCCAGACCCTACAATATGCCACACCACTGCACCATACAATACAATGTGTATTGGTCTCATCCTAATAATTTCTCACCCAATAATATGGTTCTAGGTCAGCGGGCGTACTGATGGTACTCCTTACACCTCGATATGGTACCTGGTATCTAACTAGCAAATATACAGGGATTGCTTAACTTGTAGATACGTACGAGATATCTAGGTCTTCATAATATGAAGACCGATATATATAATAGATGAAAATTATCATACGCATGAAATCAAAGTTAACAAAGGAAACGATGTAACTTGCTTCCCTAACATAACAGATATTTGGAAAGCTTTTGATATTCTTGTATTGAAAATGGCAGTTCTCACTTTTCACTCCCAAGAGCGACTTCTGCTAGACAAAGTTCGTCATCTGTGATCTCTATGGAGTTTCATCACATGGAAGTCTCAGAAGAGCCCCCCTATGCTGTCAGCCACTATACCTGCTAGGTATTATTTAGATTTTTACTCTGTAGATCATTTTCACTTCTTCTCTTACGAAATTTATTTCCCCATTCTTTTTCTTTCACTATTTCCTGTATAACGTATTGTGGACATACTATAGAAGTACAGAATTTTTAGATTTTTACTCTGTAGATCATTTTCACTTCTTCTCTTACGAAATTTATTTCCCCATTCTTTTTCTTTCACTATTTCCTGTATAATGTATTGTGGACATACTCTGGAAGTACAGAATCAGACGTACATCTCAGTTGCAGTTACGGCAATGCAAAGATTATAAAACAAAAAGTCGACATGTTCTTCGTGTTTACCTTAATCTCTTATCTGTATTTTAATTTCTTCTGATATTTTTACCCCTGGTGCTTCTACCTTGAAGTTTTCTACTATATAGCATGGTATAATATCTATTTCTATTAGTCATTGGTACTTTTTTCCGTTTAATGAATTTGGTATTTCGCTACCAACTTTACCCAACGAGACCTAGGTGGTTCCTAGGTAGCTAAAGGAAGAAAAGATATTCACTGTCGGATTGATCTAGTGGTAAGCACCTAGGTATTCGTGGGTAATTAGCTACTTGGTTTTAATAATCTTGCGGTTTTCATTGAAGTAATTTTTGTTCTTTTCATATTTTTTGTGAACGGACAGTGTCAATATTGGTTGGGTCTAAATACTTAGTCAGATTCGGAAGTATGATTGGGTAGGTATTTAGCAAGGAGGAGTACCTACTAATTTGACGTAGAAATGACAACCACTTCTTTCAGACCTTCAATTTTTAAGATAATTTACTGAAGTAGGTATACTTCAAAACCTAACCCATTTGTTAAACAAATAATAAAGTTATACTTTTAGAATCACTTATTGAAGAAATATTACATTGAATTCGATAGGTACCTACTTTGTTTATTGTTATTTTAGTTTTATTTAATTTATTTTCATGTTTGTTTAGTTTAATTTTATTTGATTCTCTCAGTTTTACTTTATTTATATTTTGTTTTATTTATGTTTTTTTCTTATTTTATTAGTTTTTAGAGTTACAGAGCGCTTGGTTTTAATAATCTTGCGGTTTTCATTGAAGTAATTTTTGTTCTTTTCATATTTTTTGTGAACGGACAGTGTCAATATTGGTTGGGTATAAATACTTAGTCAGATTCGGGGAGATAAGAACTGTAAGCACGACTGGAGTTCATCAACTATGGTTAACCTATAACCTTCTTTGTACAAATAGGTGAAGTCAAGTTCCAGTCACTGAGTAGAGGTCAATTTGTCTAGTTCGACTATCTCTATGCACAGATACTGAACTGATAACTGACTTTATAAGTTACACCTTTGGTCCGTCAGAAAGCTATCCTTATTCATTGAAGTAATTTTTGTTCTTTTCATATTTTTTGTGAACGGACAGTGTCAATATTGGTTGGGTCTAAATACTTAGTCAGATTCGGGGGTATGATTGGGTAGGTATTTAGCAAGGAGGAGTACCTACTCATTTGACGTAGAAATGACAACCACTTCTTTCAGACCTTCAATTTACTGAAGTATGACCATAGGCCATAGGTACAATTAAATCTAACCTCGTGGTTAGGTGGTATTGATAAACAGGTATCTAACCTACGTACGTAATAATCATAATAGACCTACTAAGATTTTCAGTCGATATATGACCATAGGCCATAGGTACAATTAAATCTAACCTCGTGGTTAGGTGGTATTGATAAACAGGTATCTAACCTACGTACGTAATAATCGTAATAGACCTACTTAGATTTTGAGCCGATATAAAAAAATAGGTAATGATCTAGTGGTTTATATATTTATGCAAGGTATGTATAATAAGTGGGTAGGTTTATTTAATACAAACATGGAGTTGTGAATGTGGGTCATTCACCCAGCTATACCACTTCTAGATACCAGATGTATCAGCTATCTCCAAGTGGGCAAGTGCACTTGAAGATATTATGCTAAACTATTGCGATTTAATACAAACATGGAGTTGTGAATGTGGGTCATTCACCCAGCTATACCACTTCTAGATACCAGATGTATCAGCTATCTCCAAGTGCACTTGAAGATATTATGCTAAACTATTGCATCATGTTTAATAATCGTTGTAGACCTGTATGCCAACATTTTAATCACTTTATTTAGATCAAGAGTCTTGGTGTGGCTTGGTTTATCGGTTTGCCACTTGTCCAGAAGATTCCAATAGGTTTCAAGTTGGTTTCAGATGAACTTTTACTTGACCAAATAGGTACCTAGCACAATTCTTGACCAATTTACCTACCAGATGCTCCAGATAGCTATTGCTAAAGTTTAAATTGATTAGGGCTTAACTTGTTCGAGTTTTGAGCAACTTTGAGGTGCGCCCTAATCGGTACTTGTGTCAATTAGAACAGGTATTGTTACCATATAGGTAAATGCCTTACATATGCAATAAGATAATATTTTAGGTGTATTGTTCATTTAGGCATAAGAACTTGGAGCACTTGCAACATTAGACATGGGCTAGACCGAATTACAACATCGCACTATATTGACTATAATATCAACTTAGTGTAGAAATACTAAACTTGTCAGGAATTGAGCTCCATAATAATATATATCTCGAATGAATAAGATTCAATAGGCAATTAGACGGCAACAACTTTACTGACAGTTCGACCGTATGGGCCAATATCGTGACTGGCAAAAATGGCTGAAAGTGGCCACATAATAATGATGGCATTATAAGAACTTCAAGTCTATTGCATAGTGCAAGCAATTGATCATTTGACTTTTGACTTTATGACACCTGATTCAATATTAAAGGCAATGAATAGGTAATAACTAGGTATTAAGTTAGCTAACGGATTACGAGTATGTAGAAATCCAATTAATTTACACGTAACATACATAAGAGTACATGTGTGATAAACTTACAGCATTTTCAAAAGCTTACATGAAGATAGTGTTTGAGATTCTATGTACATAATGCATTAATACCTAATTATGTCTATGTATAAAACTCAACTTGTCAGGGCTACGCAACTAATCCTCCATTTTATTTACACACTTTCCTTTCTTCCATTAGCATTGAAAGAGAATAAAAATAGAAAATCAGCATTCAAAGAGAATTAAAAAAGGTAGTTAAGGCACAAAATCTAATTGAAAATGGCAGTTCTCACTTTTCACTCCCAAGAGCGACTTCTGCTAGACAAAGTTCGTCATCTGTGATCTCTATGGAGTTTCATCAGATGGACGTCTCAGAAGAGCCTCCCTATGCTGTCAGCCACTATACCTGCTAGGTATTATAGTAAGGTACAAGAGTATTATGGAATCTAAACATTGAAGAGAATGGTATGGAAGAAGTGAAGGCAACTTCTTGCTTCTTGTGATACCTAGGCCAGTTCTCATCGAGCTTTCCTCGTATCAACATCCTCTGGTTCGAATACCACGTACAGTATTTTAATTTTCAATTAAATAGTTTAGTAACGTGAATAATTTTAGACAAAATCTAATAGGTTGTCATCAAACAAAACCCTAAGTGCTTAGCAATAAAACTTTCAAACATAAAAAGTTGTTTTATGTAGGTACCTACCTCGGTACTTAATTTCTAAATTGCTAATACTGTCGATAAAATAATACCTACCCAACTCTACTTGGGGACCTTTTTGAAACGTCAAAAATCTTTGTACCTACCTACTTAGTATTTTTGTCTGAACAGAAAGAAAAAAATTCTAATGTGATGTAGGTACCTACTTACCTACTTCTAAATGCCATCATCGTAAGATAACTAGGTATAGCTGAAATGAAATGTTTTAGTAATTTTAGAATATCGTTATTTTTCTATTGTTTGTTTCGAATAAATAGGTGCGTCGTGTTTCGACAGTTTCACTGTAGGTATTTCACGTTGTGTGTTGTTCGAGTATTGATCATCGAAATAATTAGCTTTATTTTTTTTATTTTATTTTTTTCATTTTAGAATAAAAGGAAAATTTAATAGTTAAGAATTTTTAGTGAAATGACATAAAGATTAAAATGGATGTTTAGTTAGTTACATATTTATTTAGTTTATTTCTTTATTTGTATAAGACGCAAACATTTTCTTCCTGGGAACACAATCTTGTTATGAGGTACCTACCTACATTTCTCACTCTCTTTAAATACCCTCTTTATCCATCTCTTTAATCATTTAGGTATTAGATAGCAAGGAGCTACCTAGGGTAGGTAGTAGGTACTTATAAGTACGGTTAGGGATGTTATTATCATAAATTACAAGTGTATCTTCGAATGATTTTCCCCAATCTATCAAACTCTCTCCCTACATGTGAACCGTCCTGAGAGAAGTTTCCTGAGCTGAAGGTTGGACAGGAAATTACAAGAAAAAGGTGAAGTGAAATGCTGGATTCTAACTGAACTACAATTTCATTCTGGTCGTGACAGTGTGGGAGAGAAAAGTATACATGTAGGACTATTGGTATTATTTAATGTATGTGTCTATATTGTACTCATCAAGACTGTCCAAGTATGGTTTCCGTCATATAGACTTTCTAGTTCATCCTCTTCATGAGAATACTCATGGTTCTCTAATGTCAAATAGATTCTACTGCAGCCACTGAGAGCAGAGTGTCTTACCTTTGCTATGAGAGTAAATGGACAAATTGGACGGATTTTACATTTGTTTTAATATTATGATGGATGAAGAATGCCTTACGTAGTGATTCTGATTTCTCTTCCTTTTCAATCGATCATATTCAGTAGTACTTTGATGTTTTCCTGTAAAAAAATCTCCTTGATACAACGTACAGTATCCTCAATCTGAGATCTGACTGACATGTAAATTATCTGGCAAAGCAATGTACGAGCAATTATCTGGCAAAGCAATGTACTATGTCTGTTTTGGTGTTTATTTATCATCCCATTTCAATAGTTCGTGTTTCATGCGTCTTGTAGTATACAGGACCAAGTACTTCGAAGATTTCAAAGGAACTATCATTTCTTAAAGCAGTTTCATTTGAGGTAGAAATAGGTTAACAGTTGTGTTTACAATCTATTGTGGGTAACGGTTAGCGGTACCGGAGTACTCTATTGTAACCTGGTCCACAAGTCCGCATTACTCTTTCTAGTAATCATCAGCATCATTACGTTCATTTCCTACATATTCACTTACAGAGTCCTTTTCCTTATCTAATTGGTTGGTTATCCTTGTTCCTTGCTTTTTTTTTTTTTTTTTTTTTTTAAAAAAAAAACCCCATCCCCCCATAAAATAAAAACCACCCCACAAAAAAA
>NW_007378319.1:3968-14286 GCF_000475195.1 Diaphorina citri | reverse complement strand
CCAGGTCCTCGTTGATTAAGCAATTCACATTCATCAGACATGTCTTTATGATCAAAATTTGACAGAGCTTTTATTGTTTCCTTGGCCACACAAGTTCATTTCCATTGAGCAATCTCTCTTGAATCCATTGTGTTATCACTTTATCCTCTGTTTCATCAAGAAGTGTTTTTGTACGCTAGACACGTTCTCACTCTCGAACTAGTTCTCCAGGTTTGAAATTTATTCGATTCGAGTAAAGAAACAATCTCACATTAATACTTATGGCGAAATTGCTTTGACATTATTTCAGTTGACATCGTGATGGGTTTCATCAGATCTACCTCTGTGGTCTGGAGATGCATTTGCTCAATGGTAGGCCGGTTTGGTTGAAAAGGGCAAAAGTGGCGCAGTCTCGCACTTCCTTCTTCAGATAAGAAGTGTAAGTAAGCACGACTGGAGTTCATCAACTATGGTTAACCTATAACCTTCTTTATACAAATAGGTGAAGTCAAGTTCCAGTCACTGAGTAGAGGTCAATTTGTCTAGTTCTCTAGTTCGACTATCTCTATGCACAGATACCTACTGAACTGATAACTGACTTTACAAGTTACACCTTTGGTCCGTCAGAAAGCTATCCTTTAAGCAGATTCACCAATCAGACCGAACAAGAAAATTTCCTAATGGAATTTTTTTGTTATATTTCTACCATTTCCGTGTAGACAATATATTAGGGAGAAAAATCCGGAAGAAAGAGAGAAATCACAAAGATAGTGTGAATGGAAAGGTGACTAATAAATCTACTCTCGGGTGTTTGTTTTCGTGACATGCTGATTTGCAACATGAGCCGAGTCGAATGTCTTGTTTGTCTAGTTCGACTATCTCTATGCACAGATACTGAACTGATAACTGACTTTACAAGTTACACCTTTGGTCCGTCAGAAAGCTATCCTCGGGGTATGGCTTACTTACCTGCGCTTAGCGAGACAACGTTATTACCCGTAGCGTAGGTTCCAAACACAATGACCATAGAATGTCTTGCACCAGGAAGATTTTACACAATCAGGAAGTATTGGGTGAAGTCGTCGCACGAACCATTGGGTTGGTGCTGTTTTATGTAAAAGTCAAACTTTGGATTCGATTGTATTCTGTCGGAAAAACTTCCAATAATTTTACTGAAGAGTATCTATAACTAAATAGATTTTTTTTTTTTTTTCAGTTGATCAAGATTGATTTACCTATTCCATTACTCCATGTAGTTTGACCCTGCTTATAATTACTACATTGAATTTGTGAATGACTTGTATAAGTATAGGTACTTCAATGTCACCAGCTTGTTGTCTATTTTACTGTCAGAGTTGATTCCATAGTAATCCTAGTTCACAGTGCTGCTCATAGGCTCAGTCTTGTGGTTGAAGAAGAAGAAGAAGAAGAAGAAGAAGAAGAAGAAGAAGATAACGCAGAGTGAATCTAAAAACCTGATGAGAAAAGTGTAGTCTGATTACTGGATCTACCCACTTATAATGCTGGTCCGGTCCCAGAGAGATTTGAAAGAACACCTTGATCAGTTGCTTGCAGTTAACTTTATGGTGCTTACTCATCTGATCTCCCTTCTACCTAATAAGTATAATAACGTCATTCTCCAATAAAGTTCCAAGTTCTCCCCAGGATTACATGATTGCTGTTGAATCATGTCCATAACACCTCACACCATAAGGCATACAATTACGTTAATCAAAACTTTTTCTCTTTGTCATCGATACTGGTACCTATAGATCTAGAAGTTATAATTTTAAAATCTCCTCTATAGTGCAACATTTTAAATTCTTATTAAGTTTTAGATAGGTAGGCAATGGAAAAATCCAAATACAGAGTATAAAAACAGAACTGGAAGGTCGAATCTGATGTTTTCAGCCTCTGGAGAGGAAACAAAATCTAAAAAAATAGGCAGATATAACTACCTGCTCATCAAGACATATGTACCTACCCACCGGGGATTTCATTTTGAACAGGAAAATGGAATACTCCAAATTGCCAGAACACGGATGCTTCTGGAGAATATCTTCATGTGAGCACTTCCGAGTACTTTCAGATCTACCCGCCCAAGGTTCTTTGGAATCCCATGACAAAGCCTCTACGCTGGCTGTGAAGAAAGTAGCAGACATAAATATCAGGTATGAGGTGACTTCCTGAACAGAACTCACTCCTAGAGTAGAGGAGAAAGTGCTAGCACACCAAACATCATGCATGAACATGCGCATAGGATGCCAAAACCATAATGTTATCGAGTGGTTGTAAATAAAAACGGGTCTCCTCAGAATTTCAAAACAAACAACCAACTCGGATTATGCAACTTTCTTGGCAAATCCTGTGGAGCAAGGTGTAACATACTGTCACAGTGAGGGTTCAATGGAATCATAATTTTTACCATAAAGCCATTTTTGTATAACTTGCTGATGACGTTGTTCAAATTTCAGGATTTAGAAGACCTGAACGTAACAAATGAAGTGTAGGAAAGGAACTTTTTTCCTGGAATAATGCCCACCTATGTGAACTTGTAATATTTAGGTATATCTCACAGTGAGGGTTCAATGGAATCATAATTTTTACCATAAAGCCATTTTTGTATAACTTGCTGATGACGTTGTTCAAATTTCAGGATTCAGAAGACCTGAACGTAACAAATGAAGTGTAGGAAAGGAACTTTTTTTCTGGAATAATACCCACCTATGTGAACTTGTAATATTTATATATGGATATTTACTGTGGATAGTGTGGTACATATCACAATATGTTACGTCAATAGACATACTTTCAGCAGGTTTGTAATACTAAGGATATAGGTGTTACGTAGGTCTTTCCTTTGATAACAGATTGTGCTAACTGTCTACCTGTCTACATCCCGCTACCAGGTACACAGAATCTGCATACAACCTTATGACCTCTGTGACTGGCGAGGCTTGCCAAACCTCTGACTTCTTTGCGAATTTATCCAAGTCAAGCGTGCTGGATTTGTGTTGGAAAAGTCACGCTCTATGACCACCAGAGCTCTACTCTTCTTTCGTCAGACATCATGGAAAATCCAAAGCGTTCTCTCCTCGGGAAGAGAAAGAGATTGGATAAGTAGATACAGATATCATGAAGATACTTACACGTCACTCTGTGGGTGTCAAAAATCCAGAGATAATCGATATACGGGTTTGTTGTTTCCGTCTTTTTTTGATCGAAGATCGTGGAAATACTGGATTGATTTCACTTCTGGACTTCAGATTTCTATGGAGAAGCTGGAGAAGAGAGTGAAAGAGTTCGATTTTCTCTTACACGCACAAAGATTAGATACGAAATAGAATACACAACTCGAGACAGTACAGTTCTAACTAGAATCAGACATTAAAGAAACCCATTGTGATACCAATAATAATGGAAATAAAGAATATAAATTGAGAGTATACCACCGTACACAAAACAAAACTATTGATATAATAGACATTCTCATGAGCGAATCATAATTCAGTACGAAAGCGTAAAATAGATGTTGTGTTTCATTGAAAAGAATCAAGACAGGATTTTGTCTTCAGCTGTCACAATCAAATAATGAGTTAATCTTCAATAACAACATGGCGATATACAGGTGAAGAGAAAGATGAAGAGCTGTTAGCAACAATAAAAGGTAAGCATTCTCTAGATGGTCACGGTTCTCAAGAAAGTCGCATCCGAAAATGTAGTAGGCTGTAGGCCTAAAAGAAAAAGTCCACCTCCATTTAGTTTCGCTAATTCTCAGTTCATTTCAAATATCCAGTCACCTGTTGAGAGAAGACCAGTTGGTATTTGTAATATCTCTTTACTGTGATCACTTCTCATTTGGATATGTTTTTCTTTATTTTTCATAATGAGTTAATCTTCAATAACAACATGGCGATATACAGGTGAAGAGAAAGATGAAGAGCTGTTAGCAACAATAAAAGGTAAGCATTATCTAGATTCTAGATAGTCACGGTTCTCAAGAAAGTCGCATCCGAAAATGTAGTAGGCCTAAAAGAAAAAGTCTACCTCCATTTAGTTTCGCTAATTCTCAGTTCATTTCAAATATCCAGTCACCTGTTGAGAGAAGACCAGTTGGTATTTGTAATATCTTTTTACTGTGATCACTTCTCATTTAGATCTTTTTCTTTATTTTTTCCCTATTGGAAGGTTGCTACCTAAAACACTTAAAAAACACCAACTTGTATTGACTACCTTAGTAAATATCTTCCTAGTGAATTCTAATATGTCAATAGACTATCCATACGTCTCGCCGGTTCAACAACTTAGAAATCGTACATTACATCTGAGTATCGGCAGTGCTTAGTACTTCAACGCCAAGAGATCTCTTCTGAGCTCCAATCACTGATCAGTCGAACCGGTCAGATCACGAATGGCCAATAATAACATCAAGTATCTATCTATGTAGATAGTTAGATACCTATACATTGATATATCTATACTTTAACCTCCAAAACAGAATCGGCACAAAACCTGCAGTTCAAGCAGGCGCAGAATTCAAACCAAATTAAAGTAATTACGGCAAGTACGTAGAAATGGAACTGCGCCTTGTAAAAGTAGGTATGGTGCAGCAAATATAGTATACTGCAACACTCTTGACATACCAAGTACAAGGTAATATCCACCAAGGGTTATGGTTATGGTACCATGGACACACTGTGGTACTCCGTTATAAAGTGCCAAGATGTATGTAGTTTTTTTTTTTTTTTTTTTTTTTTAATTTATAGATGTTTTATTTTACAACCAAGGTTTATAACAACGGCGTAGTTTAGTTAGTTACATATATTATTATGATTATCTATCTTAGGTAATCTTATTAATAAAATAGTTTCTTTGTGTGTATGTATGTTTGTTGGTTCTCTTATGAATACATTTTTGAGGTCGCTGCACTGTGGTCGGCAGTTTTGTTCTCCTCTGCAGGAGGTTCTGTCATGTCCTCGCTTAGATCCGCAGGTTACCATACTGCTAGGTACCCATCAACCTGAGTATTTAGCGCAAGGTGATGACACAGGGTCATCTCTAGTCTCGGTGATGATGGACGATTCACCAGTTGGATCTAGATTGACACTAATCATAAAGTGACGACTTGATTGGACTAACCTGTTTAAAACCTCAGGATCCAGATGTTACAAGCTGAATAGATAATGGTCACGATTGGATGTGCCTACTGGTAGCAGAAAGAAACCGCAGGATGGTAATTACTGCAGTTTATGGTTTAAAGGTAATTAGAAGAAGAGACAAAGAAGAATGGACAGAGGGTCATTACTAACCTGTTTAAAACCTCAGGATCCAGATGTTACAAGCTGAATAGATAATGGTCACGATTGGATGTGCCTACTGGTAGCAGAAAGAGACCGCAGGATGGTAATTACTGCAGTTTATGGTTTAAAGGTAATTGGAAGAAGAGACAAAGAAGAATGGACAGAGGGTCATCAATAACAAGAGGTGAGACAAATTCAGAAGGTCTTCGTCATTGATGTAGATCAAGACATCCAAAGAGGTCATAGATACCCGTAATAAAACTAACAAGAGGTGAGACAAATTCAGAAGGTCTTCGTCATTGATGTAGATCAAGACATCCAAAGAGGTCATAGATACCCGTAATAAAACACTTTGAATTGCTTCTAATAACTTATCAGGAAACTGGTCCATTGACAAAAAATAAGACCATGTCCCACCCAAACTTAATGATCTTGATCACTTGGATCTAATAGGAGGATGTCGATTCTGCATTTGGCGCCAGAAAATTGACATTGCCACATTAGGTACACCGGACGTTAATGGATTGATTGGTTTGCTGTTTCTGCATGGTGGACTCCGATGATCGCTCATGTCCAGGATAATGACTGTCCTCCGTCCTGAGAGAAGTTTCCTGAGCTGAAGGTTGGACAGGAAATTACAAGAAAAAGGTGAAGTGAAATGCTGGATTCTAACTGAACTATGATTTCATTCTGGTCGTGACAGTGTGGGAGGGAAAGCTGGAATAGAAGGAAACAACCTCACAAGTGTAGTTGTTGGACTTCGGCTCTAGAGGTTGGTGGTTCAAGTTCAATTGGGTACCTATATAAAAATTGGCACAGGAATGACCATCGTGAACCACAAACAGAACTTTTCATCCCAATTCTAACCCATATCTCCTTCAACCTCTATTATGGAGAGCGTAGACACTAGGCACTACACAAGTATCAAGACACAAGACACCCAAGGAAGAGGTTTCCTACTAAGCAGATTCACCAATCAGACCGACCAAGAAAATTTCCTAATGGAATTTTTTTGTTATATTTCTACCATTTCCGTGTAGATAATATATTAGGGAGAAAAATCCGGAAGAAAGAGAGAAATCACAAAGATAGTGTGAATGGAAAGGTGACTAGTAAATCTACTCTCGGGTGTTTGTTTTCGTGACATGCTGATTTGCAACATGATCCGAGTCGAATGTCTTGCACCAGGAAGATTTTACACAATCAGGAAGTATTGGGTGAAGTCGTCGCACGAACCATTGGGTTGGTGCTGTTTTATGTAAAAGTCAAACTTTGGATTCGATTGTATTCTGTCGGAAAAACTTCCAATAATTTTACTGAAGAGTATCTATAACTATAACTAAATAGAATTTTTTTCAATTGATCAAGATTGATTTACCTATTCTATTACTCCATGTAGTTTGACCCTGCTTATAACTACATTGAATTTGTGAATGATTTGTATAAGTATAGTTACTTCAATGTCACCAGCTTGTTGTCTATTTTATTGTCAGAGTTGATTCCATAGTAATCCTAGTTCACAGTGCTGCTCATAGGCTCAGTCTTCTAATCCTCAGGCAGGATTTAGACTTGCAAGCTGCAGGCATCCATGTATCTTCCAACACGTGGAATTTTCGATATTATCTGTTGTTTTGTGAAGGCTATCTACATATTTGAGTTCCAAATTGCCTATGAGGATTTTTTCCCGATATTTGGCCTGGGACCTTCAACTCGCATTAGTTGGTTTGTTTTTGTTATTATTCAAATAGCGCCTAGTTCTAACAAACTCCTAGATTTGGAATGCACGAGAAACTTGTTTACGATTTTTTAGGCCTATGAGTTATGGACATGAACTGTCAAGAATCGAATATCTGTGGACCATACAATTTATCACTTTTAGTGCAACATTTTAAATTCTTATTAAGTTTTAGATAGGTAGGCAATGGAAAAATCCAAATACAGAGTATAAAAACAGAACTGGAAGGACGAATGTGATGTTTTCAGCCTCTGGAGAGGAAACAAAATCTAAAAGAATAGGCAGATATAACTAACTGCTCATCAAGACATACCTACCCACCGGGGATTTCATTTTGAACAGGAAAACGGAATACTCCAAGGCTGTTTTATGTAAAAGTCAAACTTTGGATTCGATTGTATTCTGTCGGAAAAACTTCCAATAATTTTACTGAAGAGTATCTATAACTATAACTAAATAGAATTTTTTTCAATTGATCAAGATTGATTTACCTATTCTATTACTCCATGTAGTTTGACCCTGCTTATAACTACATTGAATTTGTGAATGATTTGTATAAGTATAGTTACTTCAATGTCACCAGCTTGTTGTCTATTTTATTGTCAGAGTTGATTCCATAGTAATCCTAGTTCACAGTGCTGCTCATAGGCTCAGTCCTCTAATCCTCAGGCAGGATTTAGACTTGCAAGCTGCAGGCATCCATGTATCTTCCAACACGTGGAATTTTCGATATTATCTGTTGTTTTGTGAAGGCTATCTACATATTTGAGTTCCAAATTGCCTATGAGGATTTTTTCCCGATATTTGGCCTGGGACCTTCAACTCGCATTAGTTGGTTTGTTTTTGTTATTATTCAAATAGCGCCTAGTTCTAACAAACTCCTAGATTTAGAATGCACGAGAAACTTGTTTACGATTTTTTAGGCCTATGAGTTATGGACATGAACTGTCAAGAATCGAATATCTGTGGACCATACAATTTATCACTTTTAGTGCAACAATTTGAAAGAACACCTTGATCAGTTGCTTGCAGTTAACTTTATGGTGCTTACTCATCTGATCTCCCTTCTACCTAATAAGTCTAATAATGTTATTCTCCAATAAAGTTCCAAGTTCTCCCCAGGATTACATGATTGCTATTGAATCATGTCCATAACACCTTACACTTACACCATAAGGCATATCATTACGTAAATCAAAACGGGCTGTTTAGGGGCGGTGATGGCCGCTATTCATCCCTTATTGCTGGCAATTCTCATACACTCGCTGACAGCATGTCTAGGAGGTAAGTTCTTTGGTTTGGTATTTTAAATTTTGACACATGAAAGAGGTTGATCAAAAATTTCGACCCTACTTTAGTGGGAAAAGATGTGGTAAAAGAAGAAGAAGATAACGCAGAGTGAATCTAAAAACCTGATGAGAAAAGTGTAGTCTGATTACTGGATCTACCTACTTATAATGCTGGTCCGGTCCCAGATAGATTTGAAAGAACACCTTGATCAGTTGCTTGCAGTTAACTTTATGGTGCTTACTCATCTGATCTCCCTTCTACCTAATAAGTCTAATAACGTCATTCTCCAATAAAGTTCCAAGTTCTCCCCAGGATTACATGATAGCTATTGAATCATGTCCATAACACCTTACACCATAAGGCATACAATTACGTAAATCAAAACTTTTTCTCTTTGTCATCGATACGGGTACCTATAGATCTAGAAGTTATAATTTTAAAATCTCCTCTAGATAGCCAGAATCCAACTCGAAGGTAAACCGGTTGGGATGAAGGTCGTTGCGAGTTGTTGCCAATCATCTCGGATAGTTTGTACTTTTGAATGCATCATAATGACCATGTAGACACAGTTCATAGATAACAGTCCAGTGGGAGGGATTGCCGAGATTTTAAGTTCGTTCCAACGAAAGTGGTCTGACTGATAAGAAATACTGGGTGAGACTCGAATCTCAAGTGGATATCTGGCAGGTCTTGGTGATATTTTGATCTGGGCAATCACGTCTGGCTTTTCCCGGCCCCACTCAGGCTGGCTGAAGTGAAAGTGAGGAAGGTAGCTTGTCGCCGAATGAAGGGCAAAACCCGTCACATCAGTAATACAGTGACGATAAACCTTCATCAAACAATGAGCTTGAAAACGGATTCATTTTTCCTAAATAGTCCTTGACCCTAGATGAAAAGCTCCAAAAGAAGGTTGTAGATTGCAATACCTAATAATAGTTAGGCAATAGAATTACCTACTTCTGAAATGGGTATTAATATCTATGTTTGTTCTTAACATTCTATTACGATGTTCTTCATCTTATCTAAACCCTAATGAACCTACGAATCCTAAGATTACATGGAAATAGTAAGGAGTGATGAGGCACTAAACAGTAACAATGAGATCACGGTCTGAGAGGATCCTGTATACATATGTTCAACACCTAAAGGCCAAACGAAAGAGAAAGTACCTGGCGAGCTTTCTACGCCCTTGAGCGCAGATGATGAGGTGTTATGGTGTTCCTTACACAACCAGAAGTTTATTGTGTTGAGGGGAAAGTATTGTTGACACCGCCCAGCTCCCTGTGGTCTCGGAGAATGGGTGAGTTGCTGCACAATAGCACAATACTCCCTCCGTCTTGTGTGGGAGATATTGGTGTTGGTGATGGAGGACGTTTTGGTATACAATACCGTCATTTGTAGTTGTCTCTCTACAACTACCGCGGTCAAACTTTCTTGACATGGCGGGGCGGAAAAGTAAAAGCCTAGTAAGGGTTGAAAGAATATGAGGATTCAACTGTTACCGGTGAATATCGGAATTTGACTAGCTATTAGATTAAAAGTAGGTATTCCAGTTGTTATTATTGGGTACTTTTACTTATGTACCTAATCGTAGTTCCACTATGCCAACAGTTTAAACAGAACTAAAAGATGACAAACTCTGCTCACTCTGCGTCGCAATAGATCTTTCCCCCAAGAAGTCCACTTTGTATAGCTCGTGGCATTTTAATTAAGTTACAATATTTATTTAAAAATTGAATTTAAAACATTGAATATTGAACAAGTACCTGTATCAATCTGTATCAGCTGCTAATATGCAGTGAAAGTAATGTTCATAACCACTTCACTCCTTCCATCTCTGGCCAGCGAGATCAAATATAATAACAACATTTACCAACGATCAATAAACAGTAAGATTTACCTACCTGTAATGGGGACTGCTATTCCAGTCGAAACCACCTTTAGTTCCTAAAACCCTCCTCTGATGCTACACTTGACGAATGACATCAATCACTACAAAGTACCTACAAACCAA
>NW_007378319.1:0-3399 GCF_000475195.1 Diaphorina citri | reverse complement strand
TGTGGTCAAATTCTCAAATAAATGAGGATAAAATTCCATACCTCGGCTGGGATCGAACCCACGCCCTCCTGATTACCAGGCGAGTGTCTTGACCACTACGCCACCGAGGCAGGTTTGAGCCCTCAGGTTTCAAAGAGAAATAAGGAATATCATTGTGTTGTAGGTTTTTTTTTTTTTTTTTTTTTTTTTTTTTTTTTGGCAGAACTTTTCCCTTATTTCTCTAAGCTACTTGAAATCTCACATTGTTCTCTCATTTTGGAAATCTTTGAAGCGTTTCTTGACGTTCCCTGAGCAACCGTTCATATCCAATGATTTGTGTCCGTTATTTCAAGAACAGGTGATTGTTTCAACATTGACTTCCTTATACCAATCGGTATCAATAAGATCAGTCCTGGACTTTCTACTGGTCTTGAACTTTGGACTTTATATTATACCTACATAGATCCCCTGACCGTTATCCGTGCTCGAAATTTTAGTTCAAATAATGAAATTAAATGATGTGAATCAGGTTGGTATAGGTATATTATGTACATGGAAGTAAGTAGAACTTCATAGGATATAGATATAACGTATAAAGTTGTCTCCAACATAGTTGACGCCGTCAATCGACGTCAACTGAAACCGTGCACTGCCTCGACAACATAGATTCACCTCGTCGATTGACGGCGTCAACTCTATGTGTGGATAGTTGGACACAGCTTTACAAGTAGTGTTAGTGTCATTCGAAGGGAATATTCGTTAAAGGTGAAGGAATTTTTTTTGATGGTATAATATACAATCAGTGTCATCAGAGGATCATACTATCTCATTGTGGGGTTAATAAAGACATTTCATATCCGGTAAAGAAAGATGTGTAAATCTTGACAAGATTTCAAGACTCACACTTCAGACCTAAGTATACAATTATATACGTAGATCAAGGTTACAGGTCAAGTTCAGAAGTGATTGTTTCAACATTGACTTCCTTATACCAATCGGTATCAATAAGATCAGTCCTGGACTTTCTACTTGTCTTGAACTTTGGACTTTATATTATACCTACATAGATCCCCTGACCGTTATCCGTGCTCGAAATTTTAGTTCAAACAATGAAATTAAATGATGTGAATCAGGTTGGTATATAGGTATAGGTACATAGAAGTAAGTAGTAGAACTTCATAGGATTTAGATATAACGTATAAAGCTGTCTCCAACATAGTTGACGCCGTCAATCGACGTCAACTGAAACCGTGCACTGCCTCGACAACATAGATTCACCTCGTCGATTGACGGCGTCAACTCTATGTGTGGATAGTTGGACACAGCTTTACAAGTAGTGTTAGTGTCATTCGAAGGGAATATTCGTTAAAGGTGAAGGAATTTTTTTTTGATGGTATAATATACAATCAGTGTCATCAGAGGATCATACTATCTCATTGTGGGGTTAATAAAGACATTTCATATCCGGTAAAGAAAGATGTGTAAATCTTGACAAGATTTCAAGACTCACACTTCAGACCTAAGTATACAATTATACGTAGATCAAGGTTACAGGTCAAGTTCAGACATACCAACTTACTACAATCATGATAATAACCCGCTGTCCTCTCTTAACACATTCTCAAAACTTACCAATGTGGTTCAGAGAGAACACTTTTACTTCCCATAGTGTAGATATTCAGAGTACAGTAGTGCATAGTAACATAATGAGTCTCAAAGTTCTACTATGTTCTCGGATGCCTCTGACATTGACCCAGTGTGGTTAATCTAGGTCATGCCCAAGGCAGTAACTTTCAGAGACTTGAGTGAACGCTGAACATTTACTGAACTGAACCGTTCAGGTCTAACTAAACCCTGGATTGTTTGTCTAGACGACATTTTGTCTGATAGTGGACATAGTGGTACTAGTGGTAGTTGTGCTCTCGAGTCAGAAACGTTTGATTGGTAATCAATAATAATTTTATCATGATCAATGAGTCAGTTTGGATGTGCTAGGAAGCTGATATATTTCTGAAGAAGTGATTCTATCTACTAATGTTATGGTGTACCATAGTGGGTGACCCGTCCTTTTTACGGGCTACGGGACCACCACATTATCTTCAATGTTAAGGAAAAAAGGGTAACCTAAAACTCAATGAGAGTTATAGTATAAAGCTATAAATAAAGTATTCAAGTTTTGCCTTAGCCGAGGTCAGAATGGTCTTGGATATACATAGAGGCACAAAAAAGCACCCCTTTTTAACAGGTACATTTATTGGGTATAAATTAACTGTTTCATGTGATAAATAATCATGTGCTAAATCTAATTCAGCCTTGTCCTCAAGCCTAAGGGTACGTAGTTATTAAATACACATTTAATTACATGGGTGAGGGAAGATGAGCCAGGTTGGGACATAGAAGATAACATGTACATACATTTATGTAAATTAACATTTTCTCATCTGATATATCTATGTATTCTACTCGTATGTACCTATCCAGCAGAACGAAAATTTCGCAAACATTTATATGAAACATCCTATCTGTGTTTTGTATAGTTACTACTAACTCAATGTCTACACAGAAACCATAATTAATGCGTGAAACCGCAATACCACACATCAGTTTTCAAACATGATTGTGGTTTTAAAGATGATCAGATTTAATCCCACAGCCCAGAGATTCTAGTTGAATTTGTTATCCTTGATAGGCTCAATGGCAAATATGTAAATGGATTTTGCCAGCAACACATTTCCTGTACCTACATACGATCACCCATTCGTATATCAGTCACACTTGACGTGTCTTAACATGAGTGTTCTTTGAAAAACTGTCGCATCCTTCACCGTTTGATTAAATATCTACAGATACCTACGTAGGGGCAAATTGTTTTATAAATTAATTTGTTAGTGGATGTGCTAAGTCAACCAAGTTCCCCGTTACATCGACCACTACAAAACCTTCAAAACTTTAGACGTCTTGTCTTTTCTAATTAAGATTGAATCTTTAGAAATGCCCACTAGTAACACCGAGGACACGTTTAGAGTAATATTAAGAGTAGATGAGGTACTTTCTCTCTTATTCTTTAACGAGAATGTCATAAAAACTATGGACAACTGCTTGCTTGTTCAAGCTGAGATTAATATGTTTACCTAAATCCCCTAATCTCCTTTGATTTTGATATTCAGGTTATATAGAAGCACTTCGTCAAATTCAATGGGGTTATTGAATTTTGGTCTGATTTTATGGATGTGTCAAGAAAACCGAAATTTGCTTTGCACTTGCAGTATTATGTATCTACCGCAAATGCATTATAATAAATTATAGGTAACTCATCATCTAATATATAAAAATGAATGTGTGTGTGTGTTTGTTTGTTTGTTCGAACTTTATGCCTGGCCAAACCGCTCATCCGATTGCTATGAAACTTTGTCAACTTAT
>NW_007378318.1:46658-126424 GCF_000475195.1 Diaphorina citri | reverse complement strand
GGGGGGGGGGGGTGTTTTTTTTTTTTTTTTTTTTTTTTTTTTTTTTTTTTTTTTAAGCCAACCAATCTATAGATTCAGATTTTGCCCTGGAGTACCCTGGTAGCCTGGTACATGGGTATAAAGAAATATGTTTTTGTTTACTGTATTTGTTTGATCATCTTGAAAGTTGGTAGATGCTATGCTCGACAACAAAGTTTGTATCATCTAGGAACACACAAAGCTGAACCAGATTTCTGCGGGCGTAAATTGTTACGAAAATCCTGACACAAAAAAACACTCATTAGTAAACAGTGGTGTAATTCGACATCATAATAATGGAATTCAGCTCTAAGCTCTAAAACTAAGGTCGATATTGAAAATGCCCTTGGTAATAATTTGCTTTTGTACAAAAGTATTGAATGCAAAAATCGTTGGATTTGGAATAAAATTAAAATCCAGAAATTTCCGGAGGATTATGTAACTACACAACATCAACATTTTTGAATTAAACAAGTCAAACTAATATATTTTACATTTTTATACCTCTCATTATAATGCCAACGTTTAACTTTAGTATTTTGCTTCAAATATTTGACACCACTCTGAATAGTGAATTTGATAGGGAAGCTCGTTAGGTTCTAGGGTTTTGGTACGCAAAGGTACGGGCATGTCATGTAGCAAATGAAAAACTTTTGCCTGAGATGTCACCCAAGTTGAAATAAAACCGGAAGACAGCTTTATTTTAATCCTTCACGTTGACATTTCTTGTCTAATTGTGCCATCTAACTCTTAATAATAATACGTATGAAGTTAATTACTTATAAGGCTGTGAGAAAATATCAGCAGATACATATTTCAAACTGACCATGATTCAAAGAAATATTTTTGGCTCTTCCAAGCTGCTCTGAATAAATTGGAATGACGCTATGTTCTCTGCTATTGTTCATGAGAACATAGCAAGAACAAGAAGGGAGACACTTGTAAACAGAGTTTTTGACAAACCTGCCTATGAAAAGACGTTGACATTTCTTGTCTAATTGTGCCATCTAACTCTTAATAATAATACGTATGAAGTTAATTACTTATAAGGCTGTGAGAAAATATCAGCAGATACATATTTCAAACTGACCATGATTCAAAGAAATATTTTTGGCTCTTCCAAGCTGCTCTGAATAAATTGGAATGAGCAGATACATATTTCAAACTGACCATGATTCAAAGAAATATTTTTGGCTCTTCCAAGCTGCTCTGAATAAATTGGAATGACTGCTATTCTTCATGAGAACATAGCAAGAACAAGAAGGGAGACACTTGTAAACAGAGTTTTTGACAAACCTGCCTATGAAAACAATAATGTCAGTACTCATTAAATTTCATTTACGGCTCACAAAATAGGCATTTGCATCTACATTCCCTGCAGCGCGGCACATGGGAAAAGACTCAAATGTTCCACAGCTGCGGTCATATTTTATAGAAAATCCTCGACCACAATTTTATTCGGTCTGGTAGACAAGGAGATTTTCCTTTTACATTACTCTACTGTTTTTACTTTCTATTTATTCCCTTTACCATGTAGTCTCATAATTCTATTTATTCTTTTTACAGCAGTTTCCTAGTGTCCTGTTCCATGATGTTTATTGCTCGTCCTTTCCTTCTCTCGTGATTGAAAATCCTCGACCACAATTTTATTCGGTCTGGTAGACAAGGAGATTTTCCTTTTACATTACTCTACTGTTTTTACTTTCTATTTATTCTCTTTACCATGTAGTCTCATAATTCTATTTATTCTTTTTACAGCAGTTTCCTAGTGTCCTATTCCATGATGTTTATTGCTCGTCCTTTCCTTCTCCCGTGATTTACATGGGAAAAGACTCAAATGTTCCACAGCTGCGGTCATATTTTATAGAAAATCCTCGACCACAATTTTATTCGGTCTGGTAGACAAGTAGATTTTCCTTTTACATTACTCTACTGTTTTTACTTTATATTTATTCTCTTTACCATGTAATCTCAAAATTCTATTTATTCTTTTTACAGCAGTTTCCTAGTGTCCTGTTCCATGATGTTTATTGCTCGTCCTTTCCTTCTCTCGTGATTGCTTCTTATTAAATTCTCGTTATCTCTCTCCATTTTCCATCAAGGTTTCCCTACAAGATAGAAGGTTTCCTCTCTAGATGGAAAAGTTGGGAAGAGATAACAAGAATGTAATAAGAGGCAATTGTTTTGTTCTTCAACGGAAATTAATGTACCTATAATAAATGTCAAAAGGACCGAAGAAGAGGTGGAGAGAGACAAAGGGGTAGAAATAGAGAGAGGGAAAATAAAATACCTCCTATATGAGACACAGCGGGAGGGAAATTATAATTTTCATCGTGGAGATAAATTTTCCAGTCATAGGGAGCGAACTCAAATGATAAGATGTGAAATGAAAAATTAATGCTAGGAATGAGAGTTTCATTTTCAACAACGCAACGTGCGATAAAAGAATTACTCCATCTTCATACACTATACGAGTATACACTTAGGTATATTTGGTATGATAACGTCCGCCAATTTCATTTCCAATTAGCTGAAATTGCTGAAAAGAGGGCGGAGTCACAGGAAATGATTCATCGTTAGGAAATTATACAAAGCTATATCTACGTAGTTTTCTGTAATGATTTTTCCAGAAATTAGTACTGATTACTGATTACTAAAGCCGTAATTTGGACAAAGAACTGGAAAAGTTTCAAATTGAGAAAGGGTAGAGACTAGAGAGCGCACTATCTCGCCTCCAAATACTCAAGTTGATTTTAAGAACATACACAAGAATTCTCTTCCAAGTTCCAACGCTCGAGATTTTATATGTTTTTTACCCTCCAAATACTCAAGTTGATTTTAAGAACATACACAAGAATTCTCTTCCAAGTTCCAACGCTCGAGATTTTATATGTTTTTTACTACAGCACTATCTCGCCTCCAAATACTCAAGTTGATTTTAAGAACATACACAAGAATTCTCTTCCAAGTTCCAACGCTCGAGATTTTATATGCTTTTTACTACTCATTTCCTCTTCAGAGCAGAGATATTTGAGAGCTTTTTTTTAGACCCAACTGAAACCCCATAGGCCAATACGAAGTCTGGAAATCTGTAAAACGGCATTAATACTTGCACATCCTATAAAGGTGTGTCCAAACATAGTACCGGCCGTCGATCGAACCGTTTTTAGACCAGACGATTTTTGACATTTTACATGCAAATGCCACATAATACCGACACTGCCGACAGGAATGAGAGAAACAAAATACTGGTCCCGAAGAGGTTTACTTGGCTTGTATTAAAATTTTCTCCTACGTCTAAAAAGTTAATGTAGTTTTAGTCTTTCCTTCGCTTTTACGAGGATGGGCGAAAAAGCTCCTACATCAGCTGAAAGTAAGGAAATATTTAACTCTGGAATGTAGAATGTACAAGATGGGTTAGGAAAGAGGTTCTCTAAAGAGAGAGAGACACATAGGAGTTGTAGCCACAAATATGGGCAAAAAACACATAATGCCCCTGGATTGCATAACCAAAGTGACGGAAAACTTTAAGGCCGTTGAGCATGTCGACAGCGATGTCCGATCGAGCTGAAACTTTTTAGCAATTTTTTTTAGACCAAAAGGAACCATAAATCGAGTGATAATCATTACTTTTTAATACTTCGAAAATAAGGGCCAGTCTAGTATTCACAGACAATATTGTTTGTTACTCACCTGGCGTAGCTTGGATATGGCATCTGAAGATATGAACTCCTCCTTAGAGATGTGAGTGACGAAACACATGACCTGGTACTGACTTTGTCCTCTCTCCTCCTCACCCAGCACTAGGGCTTTCAGTATTTGCACTTCCTGAAACCAAACAGGACCAAATGTTACTTTGAAAATTAAACTAGTCAGAAGACTCACTCAGAATGGCAAAGGCCCAATCGAACCCAATCCCAGATCAAGTAAATGCTTCGCTTGGAGTCATTTAGGATTGAATGGGATTCAAGCTGTGCTTGGGTCGACATTGGCATTTTCTAAGTCAAAAAGTCCACGCCCCTCTACTAAATATGGACTCAAAATGGGGGTTTGGTGCGATTTGAAACTTTCATTATGTAAGTATTTATTCGGCATTTTTTACCAAGTTTGCAAAAAAGGGTTAAGAAGTATTTTCTTCGAATTTGTCCGTTTCAAGAGCTCTAGTGAGTGCATTCCGAAAACTCTACAGTAGGTGAATTGAAAAGTACACTGGCAAATTTCTGCCTGCTCCAAACAAAAACTCCCTGGAGAGAAGGAACGGGGAAAAACTTCCAGCCTGAACGAGGGAAACAAAGGAAAATTCTTCCCTTATTTTATTTAGTGCACACTAGACACTAATGTAACGGATGGGGTCTCAGGTGCTGGGTCTAGCTGGGTTCGGTTCACTGAATTTCCACTGGAATTGCTCATCCGAACTTTATAGAGGTACACGTTTTATTTGAAAAAGGAAACACTCGAGCAGGCACCTGAACCATTGGGGGCAGGCCGCGTTTTTTGCCTAGCACATTTTCATATTTTGTTCAAAGTGATAGAACCCCTCAAAAATATACACAATGTGAATTAGAACCTCTTCTCTATCTTCTTCTTCTTCCCCCCAAGGTACAGATCCGTTTCAAATATTGGCAAACATATGGCGATGTGCATCTTATAGGTGGCAATCCGGAAAAATTCTGTAGAGTTCTTACTAAACCAGGTTTTCAGATTTGCAAGCCACCCCTTCTTCTATCTAAACTCTAGAGCTCTTCTACCGTCTATCTTTGCACTATTCGTTGAAGTTCCCTATAGGAGGTACCAAAGTAGCAGTTCCAACACCTTTTACCTAATGTAATGATCACCCTAGTTTCGGGCCTGAACGAAGAATTTCCTCTGTTAGAAAATAATATGTGTGCCAGACTTTCCCGAGAAAATTTGCAGAGAGAAACGAGAATGAGGGGGAGGAAATGGAGAGGGAGGGAAGGGGAGAGCTGCAAATTCTCTCATCGTGCAAACTCGGCTTGCGCCCTGATTGACGAATGTGAAGTTAGCAAATCCAAGTTGAAATCGGGATTCTGTAGTGAAAAAACTGATATGATCTTGTGTGTGGACGGATGGAAATGATTACTCGAGCCAAATGGATTTTTCCTCAGTGATGGCCTGAAACTGATGTAAACTGTGCAGTTATTGGCGCATATGTTAAGCCGTGTCCACACATACTGGCCGTTGATCGACGTCGACTGAAATCGTCTACACTGCCTCGACAACATATAGATTCATTCACCTCGTCGATCGACGGCCGTCGACTGTGTGTGGACAGGTGGACAGAGCTCAACGATTCATACCTTATTTCAACCCATCCTAATTCCTATTGTGTGTGGTCGGCCTCAGAGTGCTCCAAACAAAATTTATGTTACCATGTTCTACCTCCCTTCTCTCTCCCTTCCATAGAGGGATGGGTTATGAAAGAGGTTCTCTAAAGAGAGAGACACATATGTATAACGAAGTGAAATAACACATACAGGAGGGTAAAATGACATGTTGATGGGTTATAAGAGGTTCTCTAAAGAGAGAGAGACACATATGTATAACGAAGTGAAATAACACATACAGGAGGGTAAAATGACATGTATTATACAGGATGTAAACATGTTGAACCGAATTTCTCATTTAATTTGACTTTCTTACCGATTTCTTTAACACCACATTATTCGTAAAAACAGATGTAGCCAAAGCCCGTACGCCATTACTCAGCGAGCCTTACACCCTGTAAATCTAAAATTTAGACAGGAAATGTTGTACACCCTGTATGCATGAAATTCAGACAGCGCCAGCGTGTACAGCATAAATTTCAGCTTGATGCAAACTGCATGGGTATCTTAGATTTATGACTAGAATTATGGGAGCGTTAATAAAATTTAGTAGTTCGTCCTCCTTCGCCTTCTTCTTCTTCTTCTCAGATTTATGACTAGAATTATGGGAGCGTTAATAAAATTTAGTAGTTCGTCCTCCTTCGCCTTCTTCTTCTTCTTCTCCTCCTCCTCCTTTTCTTCTTCATTTCCCTCTTCCTCTTCATTCGCCTTCTCTTCTTCTGCCTTCTTCTTTTCCTCCTCCACCTCCTCTTCTTCTGCCTTCTTCCTCGGAGTGTTTTTTACCAACAATTTCAATCTCGGCCCCGACACTCAAAGCGGGATGCAAATTTAATGTTGAAAACGGAAAGATTTATAGGGCAATCCTCTTTTTCTTCCCTCTTCTTCTCCTCCTCATTCAATTAATAAGAAATTAGATTTGGAAACGATACAAAACAACAGTAATAATGTCTATCATGTAATGGAACAAAGATTCTAACTTACTAAAATTAATAAACTGAAGGTACCTATTACGTCCGGTCTTTACAAAAGATTTCTAGATGTATTCAATGTGCTTTATATATGCTGCAAAGTACATTCATTGGGTATTATTACTCGTACAATTCCCTTTGAGAGAGTTAGAATACATCTCCAATTCTCCATATTGTATTTGTCTCGTGTCCACACATACTGGCCGTTGATCGACGTCGACTGAAATCGTCTACACTGCCTCGACAACATATAGATTCATTCACCTCGTCGATTGACGGCCGTCGACTATGTGTGGATGTAGGTAAACATTGGATGATAGGATTATTGAGATATTGGGAAAAAAATCCTACAATGCTGCAGTGAGCACCAAAGTTGTGACATAATAGCACAAAGAAATTGCATTTACATTTTTTTTATTATTTTTCAATATAACTCTCAGAACATACTGAGCAGAGCTTGTGCCACGGATTTAAGCTATGTCCTTGTTCACACATAGTCATCAAAAGTTCAAAAGTCAATTGATTAAGTGTGGGCACAGGTTTAGAGTTTTTATTATTTTTCAATATAACTCTCAGAACATACTGAGCAGAGCTTGTGCCACGGATTTAAGCTATGTCCTTGTTCACACATAGTCGATCAAAAGTCAATGGATTAAGTGTGAGCACAGGTTTAGAATAATAGAGGAAGCTACAGTAATTTTGAGACCATAGTTAAGGATCTTCTTTAGTTATTAAGATGAATCTACACAAAGTAACGTCAGAATCCATCAGTACCCTCTTAGGGTATCCATATTTCGTTAGGAAAGACTAACATTTGAGGAAGTGACGAGTGAAAACAACTAAAATTAACCGGTCTAATACAGCTAATACTAAATTTCGGTGTTCAGTAAAAAATTAGATCATAGGTAGATTTAACATCTCCAAAAAATTTAGATCTTCTTTTTATAACATTAACATCGAAAAAGCTCTTTTGATCTCATCTACCTAGTTTATTACTTTCTATTACTGAAGTATTTTTTCCTTATCAAACCACCGTCGTCAACCTACATTTTTTTAACACCTTTAAACTCTTCAAAGTTTACAAAAAATGTCACACCATTCCCCCCCCACCCACTCTCTTTTACTTCTCTGTACATAAAATTATGTTTGAACATAAAATAGTGCTTTTGTGTACTTAAACTTGAATGTACATCATAGATCAAACTTTGTTCTCGTGCTGCTGGAGAGTTTATTTTTATATTGGGTGAGGAGGAAGAAGAAAATAATGAGGACGAAGAGGATGGAGAAAAGGAGGAGGAGGAGGAGACGTAAGAAAAGAAGGAGGTGGAAGAAAAGGAGGAAAGGGAGAAGTGTAAACTTGAACGGGAAGGATGGGATTTAGGAACGGGCTCTAGTCTTGATTTTAAATCATTACATGAAAGTAAAATCAAAAAATCAAATCAAGAATAATAATAACTTTAGGAAGGGGAGGGAAACAGAGAGGGTAAGGGACATAAAAAGTACTTCAGAGATTGTGTCACCATCAATTTATTCAATGAAGTAAGCTCCAAGTTTTAAAACTAAACGATTTTGCATGGAGTTGGTATGTTTGTGTCAGTCTATCTCTCTGTGTGTATGTCTGTCTTTCCGCCTGTTCCACAATGACTCTCAAACGGTCTGTCCGATAGTAATCAAATTTGGAAACACTTAAAGGGGATTTTCTCATTCGCTTTTGGGTCTGAGGGCCTCGAACGAACCCTCTTTCTGGTTCACTGAACTAGTTTTTAATGTTTTTATCAATTTTATACCGTTAGATAATACCCCTCTCCCTACTGTCCATTCGAACATAATTATTATACCTACATACATATTATCTACCTACATAGAAGTATAACTATACATAACTAATAATACATAATGTGTTTTTTTCATGAGAGAGAGTAAGTACTAACTACTAATGCCTTGGCGTATTCTCCGAGTTTATTGTCTCTTTATTTCAAAAGTTTGGTTCGTTTTTCACCCGAATTGCTTTTAGGAGTCATTAGGAAAAGAAAAAACAAGTCCTGTGTTGTTTTTGTCCCCAACTTGAAAAGTTGCGAACTGATGAGAGGAGTAACGACATCATAAAAGTTAAAGTGGTACTTGAAATAGTTTTATTGTGCTCTCATTTTGTAACATTATACCTACTCCACTATTGTTTCAAAGTGTGAAGCTAATGGAGAGCGCGTAGCGCGACCGTATTCTGATATTCTCTCAAAGTGAGAAGCCGATGGGGAGCGCGATCATATTCTATAAAAGTTAGGGTAAAAGAACACTCAAATAAGCATCATTCAATAGGATAAGGAAAGTCGTGTGATGTTCACACCAGATTTTTTAAAGTGAAAAATGGCAGTCTGTTCAGAAAAGATTTTCTTGTTCACTATAACCAGGAAATTTATAATTTTAGGGGTATTTTTCATCCACCGTTCAAGTGGGAAAATAAAGATACTGGTCGGGTGGATTCTAGCACAACATCACGTAATGCCTTCAGGCACACACTCCATTTGTCAAAGATTTATAGAATTAGCTTGCTAGAGATGGGTTTAATTAAATCGATATTTTAACAATAACCTCAGGTCTGATGGTCTTTTCATACAAGGTGTAAAGCCAATAGGGAGCGCGTAGTGCAACGGTAGCATTCTTTCTGGTGAGGATTCCTACTGACGGAGAATTTTTCTTTTACTGAAATATTCTAAACCGGGGCGAAGCACGGGTAACCTGCTAGGGTAACCTTTTTCATTAGAACGGCAAATAAAATTTGAATTTTCGACCTTTTAATGTTACTTTTACGGGTAACCTGCTAGTAATAATATAATTTACTAAAATATCTAAACTTTTAAATTCTTCACTAGTTGTTTTCATTTTTTCATTCTTTCGTGGAATGAGGCACATGTAAATTTTGGTTGGCATGCAAGTATATTAAACACTAGCACGAGCTTAACTCCGTTCACAAAAGCCCAGTCTGAGGCTTAGGTGCTGGGGCAAACAGCCCTATAAAGGACGGGTTAATCTATTACGAATCTTCCAAAAAAGAGCACAAAACAACAATGGACAAGTCAGCACTCCGGTCAATTTTACTCGATAAAAATTACACTTCACACAACCTTACTAACTTTTCATTATAAACTTTCCTCATCCAACAACTCACAGGTAACGAAAGTTAGGAGGCAGAGGACTTTTCCCTCGCATTGAAGTTAAAAAAGTTCAAGTTCATACTAAAAAAAATCTGGTGTGAACATCACACGACTTTCCTTATCCTATTGAATGGTGCTTATTTGGGTGTTCTGTTATAACATTTACAATATCTCTGATCATTATTATTTTTACTTTAATGTTATTAATCTTGTCTGTGATGAAATATGTATGTTTCATCTCGTCACAAAATGTATGTATGATATCCGCTGGAATTGTGTGACAGAACTGTAGACCTCTTGCAGTAAAAGAAGAAGAAGAAGCAAACGAAGAGTAAGTAGGGTAAGTGTACCATTTATTCGCCCACCTAAAAAACGTACCCTTTATTGGCCCACCTGTACCATACGCCACATAAGTCTGATCTCGACGAACTTTTTCAAGATCTAATTTTATCAAAAGAAAGGGCTTAAAGAATGCTATCAAACCAGTAGTATTCCAAAATTGTAGTCATAAAAACAACAATCTGGTGTGAACATCACACGACTTTCCTTATCCTATTGAATGATGCTTATTTGAGTGTTCTTTTACCCTAACTTTTACAATATCTCTAACCGTTTTGTCGCTATAGCTGAAAACCGCCAAAATCGGTCAAAATCTGTCCAAAAGCGGTAAAATGCCGCCAACCGTTGCACCGATCTTAACCAAAAGTTTCGTGTCGCGTCCTTGTCACATTTGACATCTACATACCAAATTTCAAGTCTCTAGCTCTTACCGTTCTCGAGATATTTTGTTTACAGACAGACACACACACGGACCAATGGCTGAAACTTTGGATTTAGGCTCTAGGGACCTCAAAACGTGTTTTGGCACTAAAAACTGACCATCGAAAATTTGACCCTATTACATTACTTTCCTTCCTATAGGATAAGGAAAGTAAAAAGTTCGGAAAAGTTCGTGTAGAAAGCAGAAAAGCTCTACGAGTGCACATGGCAGACTTTTATGTTGGAAAAAAAAACTGAACTTGTAAAGTAATGTTATAGTTCACACAGTAAAGTCTAGATACCTAGGAGGGGAAAGCACATATTATTATCGATGTGATAACATAAATATCAAAACATAACGTTCGAAACTTCCCAGGGGGGCTGAATGATATCTAAAGTAGGTAAATACCTACTCGAGAGGTAATATACCTAGTAGGTACCTACTAAATAGATATACCTAGTTCAGCTATCTTGTGGAATACAGATATTTATCTGCTTAATAGGTAGGTAGATACTGTAGGTAGAACTCTATTCAAATATACGTAGGTAGGTACCTATAAGCTTCTTTCAGAGTCTAACAACTCTAATCAAACTTTATTGTTTTTACTAAAAATTCCCTTCAGGGATGAGCTATTCATCTTGATTTTATTTGAATGTCGAGCACATTGCATATCTAAATAGTTGTACGGCATTCATACAAATTTTCATTATGACTCATTTGTATTGAGGTACTCTACTCAACTATGAAATAAAATACCTGGGGGCATTTAGGTAATGGGTAGGTACCTACCTAGGTACTTAGGTATTTAGGCAATGGAATTCCTACAATCCATAATGGGCAGGTATGTAGCTATTCTATGCAGCTCAAGGGGAAACGTAAACCTAAAAGTGGTTAACGCCCCTCACGTCATAAACACACTTCCATGTGAGGGGAGGTAGTGTGACCTTGAATGAACCGGGCTGAGGTTAGCGGTTACGGATAGGTGTTAAATAAAATACAACATCTATGTACTAATGTACATCCAAAGGATCAAAGTACAATACCTCGGTAATACCGAGTAGGTTTTCATAAGGCTTTCATACTAGCAGAAAAAAAAATACTCAAGTATTGATAAAGTAGCTACATACAAGCACAAAACAGGCACCAGGTGCGAGTAGTACTTTCAAAGTAACAAGTAAGTATATCAGGCATACAGTTTTAATCAGCTTTGGTTTTTTTTTTTTTTTTTTTTTTTTTTTTTTTTTTTTTTTTATCATTATAGTCAACAATATTATTTTCCATTTACCCAGTAAAAAAAAAATAGTATTACTGGCATTTTCAAGTTGTTGAATGTTGCCATTATGGTTATTTTTGTCATTTTACTGTCATTCTCAATCCCCTAGCATTTGTCATCACTCTTGTGCTTGCCTCATTTGAAAAAATATTTTCAAGTGACACGTTGTACTTGGTATTGGGTATATATACCTTCTTTTGTTTTTCCTTTTCATAATGCCTTACCTTGGAGGAACTTTTCCTTTGAAACATGCAATATGGGGATTTCTAGAGCCTGTGTGACAGGTTCTTTTATGTTTTTTCACGTCATAATTACCGGTACAGAAAATGTTATGTTATTTAGCACAGGGCAGTTTCCTACAACCTCAGTGGTTAACACGCCTTTATCAAGTTTAAGTATCATAGTTTTTCTTTTTTTTGCATAAAAATTTCAGTTTTGTTTGATCATGTTTTGTAATGACTTGTTGATGTTTCCAGGTGTGAGAATGTCCTTTGCAATAAATCATGGATATTGTACGTTCAATTCTCAATTGTAGTGGATATTTCACATTGTTCAAACGTTTCGTGCTGATACCACCCCAACACACACAGATGTAAAGTTCTACTTTCTAAAATCTTTCAGAGAGGGAAAAACATTTCCTTCTTAAAAAAAAAAACTTACCCTACTAAAATCGATCAGCTGAGTTATAAGGGTTCCATCATTGCGTTGAAACTCCAGGGTGACCACATCTTGCGCTACGTTAGCTGTAATATTCTCCTGAACTACATCTCCTCCCTGTAACAGATTCAAATTTGTAAAGTTAGAAAAGGAAAGCACTTCACTAGAAAAATTTTCACTTCATTTTCCTCGACTAGAAAATTCCAGATATCAAAAACAATACTCCTAATGAGAGACTCATTTGACCTTATTGGATTTCATTATTCCTCCCACCCGACCTTTTAAAACATAGATAACGTGTTTTGACACTAAAAACTGACCATCGAAATTTTGACCCGATTACATTACTTTCCTTCCTATAGGATAAGGAAAGTAAAAACTGATATGATCTTGTGTGTGGACGGATGAAAATGATTACTCGAGCCAAATGGATTTTTCCGCAGTGATGGCCTGAAACTGATGTAAACTGTGCAGTTATTGGCGCATATGTTAAGCCGTGTCCACACATACTGGCCGTTGATCGACGTCGACTGAAATCGTCTACACTGCCTCGACAACATATAGATTCATTCACCTCGTCGATCGACGGCCGTCGACTGTGTGTGGACAGGTGGACAGAGCTCAACGATTCATACCTTATTTCAACCCATCCTAATTCCTATTGTGTGTGGTCGGCCTCAGAGTGCTCCAAACAAAATTTATGTTACCATGTTCTACCTCCCTTCTCTCTCCCTTCCATAGAGGTACCTATCCTTGTTACCGCTTTAAAGGGTGAGAAAGAGAAGGAGAGGAAGAGGAAGAGAAAGAGAAAGAGAGAGAGAGAGAGAGAGAGAGAGAGAGAGAGAGAGAGAGAAAGAGAGAGAGAGGAGGGAGAGACGCCATATTGGTATGTATGTAAACATTAAAAGGCGATAAAGGGTGAGAAAGAGAAGGAGAGGAAGAGGAAGAGAAAGAGAAAGAGAGAGAGAGAGAGAGAGAGAGAGAGAGAGAGAGAGAGAGAGGGGAGAGACGCCATATTGGTATGTATGTAAACATTAAAAGGCGACTGATGCTGATGCATCAATATTTTCATTACCGAGAGAACCTATATGAAAACAACATATGTTATATACCTATACCTCTATGAAAAGAACATATGTATAACGAGATTAACATACTGATGAAACATGCAGAAAACATATTGAATATTGATGATAAATTCAATGTGTACATAATTCTGTATATCCCTTATATCTTTTCTAGGGACTGAGAGCGAGAAAAAGGGAGGGAGAGAGTATTAGTAAATGGGGAGTGTGAAACGTGGTTAATCTTGGAAGACGAAAATGGGAGGAGGAGGAGGCGGCGGCAGCGGAGGAGGAGGAGGAGGAGGAGGAGAAGGAGAAGGAGAAGGAGGAGGAGAAAGAGAAGGAGGAGGTGAAAGAGGAGGAAGAGGAGAAGAAGAAGGAAGAGGCTGAGAAGGAGGAGGAGAAGGAGGAGGAGGAAGAGGAGGAGAAGGAGGAGGAAGAGGCTGAGGAGAAGGAGGAGAAAGAAGAAGAAGGGGAGGGTCCACAGTGTTTTTATTTTTTTTTCAATCGCGTAACGCACTGTAGGTATACGCTAAGGCCAGAATATTATGTATGGACACATCATATCGTTTGTTATTAATTAGAAATTAATCCTGGCTCAAATATTCCCTTCCCTCTTCCCCTCTCTCCGTCTCCATTGTTCTCGGTAATTGTGAATTCGTTCGTTATAGATGTAGGTATACGCTAAGGCCAGAATATTATGTATGGACACATCATATCGTTTGTTATTAATTAGAAATTAATCCTGGCTCAAATATTCTCTTCCCTCTTCCCCTCTCTCCGTCTCCATTGTTCTCGGTAATTGTGAATTCGTTCGTTATAGGTATAGGTACCTACTATCTGTAATAGGATAAACCTCCATCAGTTTATGAAAAAGGGAGAAAAGGGGGAGAGAGAAAAAAAACATAGATTGCCTAGATTCAAATACAACAGAAATAGAACTTTTATAAAATGCACGACGCAAACTTCATTTTGAGCAATTTTACAAAACTTACTGAAAACTTTCAACTTGAGCTAAATTCACTTCACAAAACTTCATCAAACTTTGAAATTTTTAATTAACTTGAGTTTCTAGTTTTTTTCCGTTTGCCTCCACATATCAGAATATTTCAGGTTGAGTTTTTTGAGTATTTTCAGTTTTTCACTAATTACATTTTGAAAAAGCAATTTGAATTTTTAATTTAGTAAAGTCTCGTAATGTTTATACCGTATTACCGTCTAAGTTGACATGATAAGAGGGAGAAACGAGAACGTCTAGCTAACTAAATCTAAAAACACGGTACACACCTTGCAATTTATAGTAAACTTAATAGTAGAAAAGGGTTCGTGAGCTTGTAGATATTATTATTCTTTGTAAACGGTGAAGGTACCTACCTAATCTACGTGTATACAGTTCACCTAATGTTTAATTTCGCTGGTATCTACTTTAGGGTAGGGCTAGCCGTACCTTATGCATTACATGAACGCCCTCCGAACCTGTGTGCAAAAAGGGCTCTCCGTTTATTCGTAGGCAGGTGGCATGTAAACATGACTTTGTAAGATATAAAACGAAATAAAGAAAGCATTTCTATTTGCTTCTTCACTCAAGAAAGCAATTTAGATCTGACCCAACAACCCAAAATGGCCAAATTTTCGAATAAATCCGTTCTTGCTCAAAGTTTCTTTCAGTTCTGCATTATTAGGTTTTATTGCTGAGCTTTATTGCCAAACTTACTTTAGAAAAGTCGGTTTTAATGGCTTTCTTGAATTGAAAAGTTTCGTAATATCAAAACCTCAAGGATTGGACATTCTTGTTTCCAAGTCAGTAAGCCCGGAAGGCCCACTAGTTGAAACTCCCGCGGGGGAAAATGAGTTCCAGCGATGATGAATCATCAGCTTATTCCTCTTCAGATGGCATTGAAAAACCCAAAACCTCATTCAGTCCTACTCTACTGCAACATTATGTGGGACAGAAGTATGCCCATCTTGCTAGTCTAGACTCAGTCAGAGCCATCGCAAGGAAACATGGCAATAAAGTTCACATCATTGGCGACTGCAAAGCGCTCAGTAGTGATATGCGACATGCGGTCAATTCTCTGGACACGATAATCTACAAAGCACTCAATTTTGTTCGCAATATCGACCCCGAATGGGATCTACAATTGATTCGCTTTGAAACCATCTCGAAACGACCCCAAGTTGTACTTCCCATGGGTAAACTATAATGCCTTTAGGACAAACAGGAATTTTCAAACTTTTTTGTTAGCTTTTACAGTTTACGACACATTAGTGACCTTAGGCGAAAGGGTCTTGTTGAGACAAGGCGAAAGGATCTCCCTATTTCCTCTGGATGTCCTCTAGGTTCGGACAAATCAGTGCGAACCCAGGGCGCATATTATCATAACTTTGCATTTCTATTCCGTCAGACGAATATCATCGCAAACTGAACAAGAAGGAGCAGTGGAGTCGTCGGTTTACATCGTGCGAGTACATAATGATCCCTCATCCCAAGTTCACGACCTACATTGCTATGGACGACTCGTACAAAGATGCCCGGCCTCCGCCTATGGCAAACCCTTGCGAAGTTTTCGCACGCGCTGTGGAATATGAAGATCCGCTGCCGCCGAATGTGTTTGATGAGTGGGTGAAGAATGCTTTGATGAGCAAGACAGCTGAGGAAGAGGTGGAAGACGAGGAGGAGGTTGAAGAACCTGATGATCAGAAGGCGGAATAATTCCTCTTTCTAGAGAGTGAACCTTGCTGATTCCGACAGTAGAGTACCTACCTCGTTATACTAAAGATACGGGGAAAAATCGCACAATGCATACAAATGTACAAGTTACAAAAAATGTAAATTGTAATTTCAACTTTTCCTTTAATCTTGGATATTGTTCATCAAAGTTTCTTTTCCCTTGGAAGAAATCTCCATTTCAAAGGCAGAACCCATCATCCATATTTGAGTTTGAGTGCGTGCTTCAAACACTGACGGTTATTTAAAACTTTTAGAAATCATTACTTATAATTATTATTAGTATTTTTACACTCCAAGAAACAGGGATCTACGAGTGGTCTACTATGGAAGCATGTGAATAACAAAAATGCTACTATTTGAAGTAGATACAATACCTAGTGAAACTCCTAGAATAAAGGACTTTTGATTTACCTTTGGGAGCCCAAACTTCTAGAATGAAAGGACTTTTGCTTTACCTTTGGGAGCACAAACTCCTAGAATAAAAGGACTTTCCTTTTAATTTTGGCAGCCCAAACTCCTAGAATAAAAGGAATTTCCCTTTAATGTTGGCAGCCCAAAGCCCAAATGAGATCTATTGGTAGATTTCCGTGTCTACCATTGAATTCTTTTCTGTTTTCTGCGACCTTTTTTCTCTCTTGTCATCACAACATAGGTAACAAACGGTAATGAAATGTCACAGACTAGCAGACTACAGAGAAAAGGGAATTCAGACAGATACCTATATATAGAGGACAGAAAAATAAGGAGACAAAACAGGCAGCTAAGAAAAAAGAGAAAGGAAAAAGAAAAAAAAAACACAGTTTTCCCATTTGCGTTTTTTCTAACTTGTCAAGTTATTTGAAAAAAATTGTGTTTCATGTGTTTAATTTGAAAAAAAAAAAGTTACAACTAAAACTCATTTCAATCTTTCACCAACCGACAAGTTTTTCTTTTCGGAAAATTTTCTCTCATGACAACAACAGTAAAGAAAACTTTTTTGCTCATTCCTAATATCCTATACACACACGGAAGGGGGGGGAAGGTAAAAATACCCTCTTTAAAAATAGGATAAGGAAAGTAAAAACGGCAATCAAGTTTAGTAGTTAGTACTCTCCTTCAAATTTTACTGTTCTCATTCTGTTCAGTAAAATTTTGTTTTTAACTAATTATACCCACTAGGAAGGGAAAGCACGATAGACTATTTGCAAATGGAAACTTCACCAGTGCTGGAGCTTCTAATTCCTTCATTGTTTTAATTTCTACCTCCACTTTTACTCATTCTTGGTTTCTTCCCTTTTTTTCCTGCAAAATTTTACCTTTCACACTACTTACTACTACAACATGTAGGTAAGACCCATCCTGTATGGCAAGACAGGCTGACACGGTATGTTTGTTCCATATAACTAAATTAAGTCAACATTACCTATGCAAAATCCCCGATAGCTGCTCTGTCTATGATGAAGTTTCTTATGAAACAAAACCTCCAGGGCTTCAAATCCGCCATATTGTGTACACATTCTAAAGGTGGGTATTGTGTCTCTAAGATGTTCAAAATCCCTTTCTATTCACCTTAACTACAGGGTGAACATGAAAATGGTTATGCAAGTAGAACTCTGGGTTGTTCGACCCCCGCAAGTCATGTGGGGTAAAAAGCTGGTGACAGGTCTACATCAGGCCAAACTATGTACCTACTTATAACGTGATCTCAGGAATCAGGAAATTTCGTCTCACATTTTTTAACATATTTAGCAAAAGGCCTCTTTTTCACAGAATATCAAAGAGACACGAGATTGTAAGTTGGAGAAGATTCGAAGAGCTTGCTGGAGCCGCAAGAGCATTATATTTTGACGGCATAAAATCAATACGGCGGACGCCTTTAGTTTCGTCTTGAAAGTTTGATGCTTTGTTCCAGTTTCCTACCTATTCCTCTCATATCTCCAACTTTGCAATACGATTTGGAGCATAGATGTACCTACTTCTTTTAACAAACTGTAAGTAATGCATAGATTGACCTAAGAGGATTTCTCTAACTTAGGGGTATGAAGGCATCTAAGGAACCTACAAGAAAAACACAAATTCTTAATAGAACTACGTTACTTATATAGCTGCCGACTTGCGTGGATGGCTTTTACCACCGTCATGCGCACATGGCGTTTATAACGAATTATTTGAATTTGTTGATGAATATGATTTTAAGGACGTGTGGAAAAAAGGGAATCAAAAGAAAAACCTGAAATTCAGGAGCAGGAGCCAAAACTCAAAAAGCAACCATTTATTTCAAAAATTTATTTTTTTTTTTAAATTTTCCCACCTCGAATGTAAAAGAATGTTTACATTCTAGTACTGATGCTGCACTCTAGCGGAATTGAAATGAAACTTTAGGAAACGTTTTTTCTAGCTCATGAGATGGGCGGCTTTCTTCTGGTGTGTAAAAAGTCACATTTTCTGTATCCTGTTCCTGTAGATCCCAACCAACTCGTTAAGAATGAAGTGTTGTAAGTAGGTATGTGATGTAGATTTAACTAAAGAAATATGAAAATACCTACCAGTGTAAAAATGAAAACTACAGATTAGGTAATGATTAATGAACTTTCCTCCCCGTGTCGAACATACGTAAGTACCTACCTACCTATATTTTCCCTATTCTTCCTCAATAACAAGAATGTGAACATCCATAACATTGGTACCCGTATGTCCAACTTTTACCATCTGATTCTTGTCCTTGTAGTAATTTTCGTCTTGAAAGTTTGATGCTTTGTTCCAGTTTCCTACCTATTCCTCTCATATCTCCAACTTTGCAATACGATTTGGAGCATAGATGATAGATGTACCTACTTCTTTTAATAAACTGTAATGCATAGATTGACCTAAGAGGATTTCTCTAACTTAGGGGTATGAAGGCATGTAAGGAACCTACAAAAAAACCACAAATTCTTAATAGAACTACGTTATATGTCCGAGTCATATATCACTATCGTAGGCACAGGGAAAATGTCTCTACACCCATGCAAGTAGTGCTTTTCAGTTTCGAAAGCTTGTACGATCTTCATGAGGAGGGTTTCAATTTTGCTTCCTTCAGGCCAGGGAACATGGTTATCTGGAGAATCAATGAGATCTAGCAATGCTATGAGCATATTCCTGTCTGAGAGAGCAACTAAAACTTCGGGATCACTGATGATTTTGTCTACAATGACGGCACTAGTATCTTCCTTGTCTATAATTTTGCTTTCCTTACCAGGTTCTCCCACTAGAAGCAAACAGGCGTGATTTGGTTCATTGGCAGCTTTACGTAGAGCGCGTCTAACTTCATTTTCATCGGTGAAGCCCATTTTCTTAATCTTTACCAGATAGTTCTCAGCAATGTCCAAATCAAGCTCTTCTTTCTTCATTAGATATTTTGTTATGTTAGTGATATGTTCACTGAAATTGTCAGCAGTGATTTCAACTGTATCGAAGTTCAAATCCAAGTTATCAAGTTCTGCTATATCTTCTGCAGTAACACTCGGACTCTCAGTAGCAAGCCATTCAACAGCTTCCTTCAAATTGTTCCTTTTAAGAGTTAAAGCTACTTTACTTATATCCAAAGCATATCCCATGTCGGTCAATTTTCGTACAACTACATTGTCTGGTTTTACATCAAGGCCCAATTTTTTAACAATGTCCTGGAACACAACACTGGCATCATTGAAACGGACAAGTTTTGCTGACATCTCAATGAGAGCTACAAAAACGCTATTCAGTTCTATCTGGATGAGAAACTGGTTGCAGTGGGGAGACTTGTAATCAAAACTCTTTTTCTTCTTTTTATTATTCTTCACTTTCATTTTTTTTGTAAGTTCATCAATGGTAGCTTGATTGGCAACTTGTTGCAGGTTTTGTTCCATGTCTGAAATGGAAAGCAAACATGTTAGTTTTATGGCGCAGATTGGTGCAGTAATATAATATATCCTCTGATTTATGTACTTTATCAGTAGGTATTATGTGCCAGGCTCTTTTATATAAGAATAAATTGATATGTAAAGTCCAGATTAATCAAAATATTCTACAAGTAGGTAGTTACCTACTAGGTACCTACCTTGCTCTTTGATATTGTTTTTATCTTTGCCAACTTGAATGGTTCGCTGTTTCCTCAATTGATCTATCCAAGCAACAAGATCGACATAACCTCTACAAATGTCATCTCCCAATCCTTCAATATCACTAGAGAGTATGACAGTTTGGAATCCTAAGCTTTCTGCCTTCCATTTAGCGCCTAACAGAGCAGCTCTATTGTTCCCAATGATGTGATTGTGGACGTTTTCGAAATATTTCGTATCCTGATGTGGTGTTTCGTGAGACAGAATGGTCATTACACTTTTTGAAACCTGAAATCAATAAATGTTTTTAGAAGAGAATTCATTTAGGATATAGGCCGTGTAGCTAGCCTGCATCAAGTGATGTCATACGATGATGGTCATCCTATGGTGTGTTTTTTCATTCAGATAGATGGTGAGACAACTCATCTCCTATACCTACCTTATTTTGTAAGCCATATTTGATCACAATATCTCTGGCGTCTGACCACAAATCTTCGTTTAGGACCGTTGGTCCACTCGCTATATCCTGCAATGGATCGCCCACGATGTCCGAAATAATTAGGCTCACTAGTGTTGCAGGATATACTATTTCAGCCAACTGTCCGCCTTTGACGTCCGATAGTTTTTTTCTAACTTTATTAAGTTCTTTGATGTTGGCTCCGGATTGAACCAGCAACTTTATCGTTTTCAATTTGTCTTCCAAACTCAAAGGACTTTTCGGTGAACTGAGACAGGCGGATCC
This sequence comes from Diaphorina citri, assembly GCF_000475195.1. Taxonomy (NCBI): domain Eukaryota; kingdom Metazoa; phylum Arthropoda; class Insecta; order Hemiptera; family Psyllidae; genus Diaphorina; species Diaphorina citri. The sequence goes on along the minus strand of NW_007378318.1, from coordinate 105,659 downwards.
TCCTGAAATGTCAAGTAATTGAGAAATTATTACCTATCTCCTAACAATTGGAGACAACCTTTTTCTTCGAAAGCCCCTGTCAGTAGGTACCGAATTTTCAAGTTTTCTATGCTTATTAATCTTATTATAATACCTAATAATGCTTACCTCCGGAGATTAGAACCAGTACGACATCATCTTCCGTACAATGTTTTACAAAATTCTGAATGAGTTGGGTATTTTGACAGGACGCTTCATCGGGTAGATTATTTCTGGCACATTCTCTAATTTCAATTTCACTATTCTTGTTAAACTGTGGTTTTAATATCCCAACACTGCCAAAAGGGACACTCAAAATCCCTTTGAGGCGCTGAGGACGAAACATGGCCTCAATTTCCACTGCCATTCCAAGGACAGCTTTGCCAAATCCAATCAAATACACATTATTCTTGATTAGGACGGTTTGATCTCGAATGATCAATTTGTTTTTCTCCAAATGAACATTTGCCTGAATCAAATTTTGTCCATTCACAGCACTCACTGCTGCTTCGTAAATTAGCTTGATTTCCTGCATTTTATTTCTGCACATACTTGTATAGCTCGCGGATCTCATAAAACTAAATGGCTTATGTAAAAACGTTATCTTGAAAATGCTATTACTTAACATTGAACCGTAAATTAGCTTGATTTCCTGCATTTTATTTCTGCACATACTTGTATAGCTCGCGGATCTCATAAAACTAAATGGCTTATGTAAAAATAAAAACGTTATCTTGAAAATGCTATTACTTAACATTGAACTGGAATGTCTAAATTCGAATACATTGAAATCATGAGCCACCTCCAGTCAGTATTGTTGACGAGCTAAATGTATTTATGTTTCGACATTGAGACATTAAACTTGATTCATAAATTGACTAATCACGGTTTAATGTAGTTACAGTATAGGTAAATACCTTTTTAGAACGAATAAGTACCTATACAAATAATAGGTAGTGAAATTATTAGATGACACAAAATTGTAATGTCTAGATTCGAATACATTGAAATCATGAGCCACCTCCAGTCAGTATTGTTGACGAGCTAAATGTATTTATGTTTCGACATTGAGATCTCAAATTAAATTAAACTTGATTCACGAATTGACTAATCACGGTTTAATGTAGTTACAGTAGGTAAATACCTTTTTAGAACGAATAAGTACCTATGCAAATAATAGGTACCTAGTGAAATTATTAGATGACACAAAGATGTACACTATCACTATCACTGATTATTGAACTTGAGTCTTGAGTAGTAAAATACCGGTACCTTGTCTTACACACCTACGGAACAAGACGCAAACAACACAGAACTTTTTACTGATTACTGTTTATTATCAAGGGGGCCTCTCATTGCAAACATATGAATCAATGAATGACCTAGATATCAGCTGTGTTATTGATAACAGCTGATAAGTAGCATATGTTTTGAGACAAGACGACGAACAGTGGCGGATAGTATCTACGCATATCCTGTGTTATTGATAACAGCTGATAAGTAGCATATGTTTTGAGACAAGACGACGAACAGTGGCGGATAGTATCTACGCATATCTAGGTAGGTAATATATTTAATAATTTATCCTAAGGTGAACCTTTTGAGGGTTGGTTTCCGCACATTGTCCGGAATATTCTAATCATAGCGTAGGATCCTCGATTCTCAATCTGACCTAGATATCAGCTGTGTTATTGATAACAGCTGATAAGTAGCATATGTTTTGAGACAAGACGACGAACAGTGGCGGATAGTATCTATGTACATACCTAGGTATATTTAATAATTTATCCTAAGGTGAACCTTTTGAGGGTTGGTTTCCGCACTTTGACCACTTTGTCCGGAATATTCTAACCATAGCGTAGGATCCTGGATTCTCAATCATGACTGCTTGTAACAAACATTGATAAGCCTTTACTATAGGTACCAGAGAGCAGGTTTTATTTAGTTAGGTACCTAAGTTACTTAAAATTTTCAATAATGAGAATCGAATTCACGGGTAGGTACAGGTGAGTGGTAACCGTTAGTTGAATTAAAATGTCATCAACTTCGCCCGGTCTTTGTCCGATCAACTCTTCAGTTTTTGTAAACACACGTCAAGCAAGTTCGTGTTACTTTCAGTTATCAGAAGAAAACAAACATGTGCTTCGAACATTGGGTAATATCATCCTTATCGGACATACTCGTACACTTGTACCTCGTAGTAAAATTTTCAATAATGAGAATCGAATTCACGGGTAGGTACAGGTGAGTGGTAACCGTTAGTTGAATTAAAATGTCATCAACTTCGCCCCGTCTTTGTCCGATCAACTCTTCAGTTTTTGTAAACACGCGTCAAGCAAGTTCGTGTTACTTTCAGTTATCAGAAGAAAACAAACATGTGTTGGAACATTGGATAATGTCACCCAAGAGGTTATCGGACATGCACTTGTACCTCGTAGTAAAGAAAGACAGTAACTTAGGTACCTAACTAAATAAAACCTGCTCCCTGATGGTACCTATAGTAAAGGCTTATCAATGTTTGTTACAAGCAGTCATGAATATTCAATATTCATGACTGCTTGTAACAAACATGAATAGACAACTGAAAACTATACCTACTTATAGCTTGTCAACAATCAACAAGTGGTAGGTAAGTTTATCTATAGACTAATAGGTTCCGAATAGATTCCGAAACCTAAGTTCTTTTTTATGAGATTTACGAGTATAGGATCAAGCGTGCCGCCGGGAGGCGCGCGAACGTCAAGAGTTCGAAGCGCCAACCGGCCCATACACTTTTTTTGCCAGAAAGTTTGAAGCTCGGTTAAATCAAAGGATGATAGGTAGGCCCTACTTATAGCTTGTCAACAATCAACAAGTGGTAGGTAAGTTTATCTATAGACTAATAGGTTCCGAATAGATTCCGAAACCCAAGTTCTTTTTTATGAGATTTACGAGTATAGGATCAAGCGTGCCGGGAGGCGCGCGAACGTCAAGAGTTCGAAGCGCCAACCGGGCCTATACACTTTTTTTTTGCCAGAAAGTTTGAAGCTCGGTTAAATCAAAGGATGATAGGTAGGTACTCTTCAGGGTACACCATACATACAATGAATGTTCTTATTTATAGGTATGTCATTTGTTAATTTTCACAGGTTCACACTAAAAATAAACCCTGAAGTTCGGTGTCAAGTTTTCGATGAATGTTCTTATTTATAGGTATGTCATTTGTTAATTTTCACAGGTTCACACTAAAAATAAACCCTGAAGTTCGGTGTCAAGTTTTCAATGACTCGAATGAACATCAGAACGAAAATGCGACCAGTGCTTCCTTTAAAATTTCCTATAATCAATCCAGGACGGTGACAAATTGCGGATACTGATAGAGTCCTAAGTGTAAATTATGTGCTTTACAACTTCATTTCTTATTCCGAACTCATGACAAGTTGGTGGGTACCTGTACCTACTACCTAACGAGGTACGTACTACGTAGGGTAACTATAATAATTAGAACTGATACATAAATATTGACTAAAATGTAAGGTAGGTACTTCTTACTTATGGAAATTGGTAACCATGTTTAGCATGTCAGTGATTAGGTTCCAGTTAGTGTTCATTTGGAGGAGGTTGGACAAAGTTCACCAAAATGACGTTCAGAATCAAGTGTCTAGCGTTGCTTCTTGTTTTGCTAAGAGCTAGTGATTCTAGTAACGGTAAGGAAATTTAAAATCTCAACACTCCAAACAAATGGAACACTCGAATGAACATCAGAACGACAATGCGACCAGTGCTTCCTTTAAAATTTCCTATAATCAATCCAGGACGGTGACAAATTGCGGATAAGTCCTAAGTGTAAATTATGTGCTTTACAACTTCATTTCTTATTCCGAACTCATGACAAGTTGGTGGGTACCTGTACTTACTACCTAACGAGGTATATACTACGTAGTGTACCTATAATAATTAGAACTGATACATAAATATTGACTAAAATGTAAGGTAGGTACTTCTTACTTATGGAAATTGGTAACCATGTTTAGCATGTCAGTGATTAGGTTCCAGTTAGTGTTCATTTGGAGGAGGTTGGACAAAGTTCACCAAAATGACGTTCAGAATCAAGTGTCTAGCGTTGCTTCTTGTTTTGCTAAGATCTAGTGATTCTAGTAACGGTAAGGAAATTTAAAATCTCAACACTCCAAACAAATGGAAAGACTTTTGATAATTAAACTAAAGTGGTCCCCTTTTTTACTTTTTAACTGAGTGACCTTAGGCATAATATTAGGTGTATTCCGTTTGGCTTTTAATTATTTTAGGCCCGTTTTAGATGGGTACACATTTTCCTCGGACCAAAACAACTTTTAAACTAAAACAATTTTTACAATTTTCAGTCAACCGATATGCAGTGGTGGAGGAAAATGTTGAAGAGGTGTCTCCAAACGAAGACCCCAACGAAGAAATCTCTCTCTCTCTCTCTCTCTCTCTCTCTCTCTCTCTCTCTCTCTCTCTCTCTTTCTTTGATTTTAGGACAACCTCCGTTATTATAATACCTTCTGATCAATCCTTGTGAAAAAACAAAAAGAAGCTAACTGTAAGAATTGAGGTCTTACAGTCCCGAAATCAAAGACAGAAGGAAGACAGGATAGGAGAAAAGCAGTTATTTCTTTTCCGAAAAAGAAATAACTTTATAAATTTACTTGTACTTTAGAAATAACTTTATAACTTTACTTGTACTTTAGAAAGAACCTTGTTGGTAGTGCGTCTGCCTTGTAAGCGCCTTGTAAAGAACCTTATATAAACTGTTTTGTTGGGGAATCGAATCCGCGACCTACCTGGCGCTATAAACATTGAATTGAATTAATTTATTGTGGTTTTGATTTCAGGCCAGGATTTCATAAAAAAAATAAATAAATAATAATGTTAATTTTTCTCATTTTCTATCTCTTTTCCTACAGGTAGATATAGGTCCTCTAATACATACCTACCCATTGTCACATAGCGTGTACAATGTACAAATGATTGCATATACATACATAATCTCAAGTGGTCCGCGAGATTTTTGGTTTATCAATAGTGGTCCGCCAATTCTAAAAGGTTAAGAACCCCTGTTTTAGAGTCTAACAACTCTAACCAAACTTTATTGTTTTAACTAAAAATTCCCTTCAGGGATGAGCTATTCATCTTGATTTCATTTGAATGTCGAGCACATTGCATATCTAAATAGTTGTACGGCATTCATACAAATTTTCATTATGACTTATTTGTAGAGGTAGGTACTCAACTATGAAATAAAATACCTGGGGGCATTTAGGTAATGGGTACCTAGGTACTTAGGTATTTAGGCAATGGAATTCCTACAATCCATAATGGGTAGGTATGTAGCTATTCTATGCAGCTCAAGATATATTCACATTTCCTCCTCATGGGTTAAAGAATTGCCTACCTAAAGAATAGAAAATTAGAAAACGAAAGGAATTATTAGGAAACACATAAGAAAAGCGTTGTAATAAATACTAAACATACCAAGAGAGCAGTTACACCCACGCGTACCTAACAATTTTATACCCCCCCCTCAACTCATCACTATCTCAACTGAAAAAAAAAAAAAAAAAAAAAAAAAAAAAAAAAAAGATCTCAATAATAAATTCTGAACCCTCAAAGCAGAGCTTTATACGGGGTTTCATTGAGTGCTGAGGGGGAAGAAGAGTCCAAACAATGATTTATCGTTTGGAGGGGGGGGGGAGGATGCGCCTTATTTTCGGAGTCCGCCCTAAAGAGAGAAAATGAAGCCCAATCGGGGACCCGGGCAACTTCGGCCCCTTAAATACGGCGCTAACTCACAGTAACCTTATTTCTATCTCAAACAGACGTTATTTCTAACTCGAATGACCTTATTTCTATCTCAAACAGACGTTATTTCTAACTCGAATGACATTTTTATCTCAAACAGACGTTATTTCTAACTCGAATGACCTTATTTCTATCTGAAACAGACGTTATTTCTAACTCGAATGACATTTTTATCTCAAACAGACGTTATTTCTAACTCGAATGACCTTATTTCTATCTGAAACAGACGTTATTTCTAACTCAAATGACCTTATTTCTAACTTGAATAAACTTTACTAACCTTATTTCTAATAACATATTCTAATATTTTCTGAGGAAATTTTCCATGTATGAAAATTAGACAATTTTGTTTGCATAAATTGCAAAATGGCGGACGGAGGTCATCGCCGTTCGAGCATAACTTTGTAAGCATAAGCAGTAAAGAGCATATTAATTAGTTTTAATTATAATCGTTAACATGTTCTACCTCTCTCTCTGTCTCTCATCTCTCACTTTTCCCTCTTTTTATTTCCTTCTCTCTTCCTCTCTCTAACTTTCCAGGAAGTCAGCACTCCGGTCAATTTTACTCGATAAAAATTACACTTCACACAACCTTACTAACTTTTCATTATAAACTTTCCTCATCCAACTACTCACAGGTAACGAAAGTTAGGAGCCAGAGGACTTTTCCCTCGCATTGAAGTTAAAAAAGTTCAAGTTCATACTAAAAAAAGTTCGAAAAATTTCGTGTAGAAAGCAGAAAAGCTCTACGAGTGCACATGGCAGACTTTTATGTTGACAGACGACACCGAAGCGAATACAATAGTCCGTCCCTTATACCTTTTTATTACTATTGTAATAATGAAGGAAGGACGGACTAAAAAGTTCAAGTTCATACTAAAAAAAGTTCGGAAAATCTCGTGTAGAAAGCAGAAAAGCTCTATGAGTGCACATGGCAGACTTTTATGTTGAAAAAAAAAAACTGAACTTGTAAAGTAATGTTATATTTCACACAGTAAAGTCTAGATACCTAGGAGGGGAAAGCACATATTATTATCGATGTGATAACATAAATATCAAAACATAACGTTCGAAACTTCCCAGGGGGCTGAATGATATCTAAAGTAGGTAAATACCTACTCGAGAGGTAATATAGTAGGTACCTACTATATACCTAGTTCAGCTAGCTTGTAGAATACAGATATTTATCTGCTTAATAGGTAGGTAGATACTGTAGGTAGAACTCTATTCAAGTATACGTAGGTATAAGCTTCTAAAGAAAACAAGTCCTGTGTTGTTTTTGTCCCCAACTTGAAAAGTTGCGAACTGATGAGAGGAGTAACGACATCATAAAAGTTAAAGTAGTACTTGAAATAGTTTTATTGTGCTCTCATTTTGTAACATTATACCTACTCTACTATTGTTTCAAAGTGTGAAGCTAATGGGGAGCGCATAGCGCGACCGTATTCTCTCAAAGTGAGAAGCCGATGGGGAGTGCGATCATATTCTATAGAAGTGCGAAGTCAATAGGGAGCGCGTAGTGCAACGGTAGCATTCTTTCTGGTGAGGATTCCTACTGACGGTGAATTTTTCTTTTACTAAAATATTCTAAACCGTGGCGAAGCACGGGTATCCTGCTAGTAATAATATAATTTACTAAAATATCTAAACTTTTAAATCCTCCACTAGTTTTTTCCATTCTTTCGTGGAATGAGGCACATGTAAATTTTGGTTGGCATGCAAGTACGTATATATTAAACACTAGCACGAGCTTAACTTCGTTCACAAAAGCCCAATCTGAGGCTTAGGTGCTGGGGCAAGCAGCCCTTTAAAGGACGGGTTAATCTATTACGAATCTTCGAAAAAAAAATAGCACAAAACAACAATGGACAAGTCAGCACTCCGGTCAATTTTACTCGATAAAAAATTACACTTCACACAACCTTACTAGCTTTTCATTATAAACTTTCCTCATCCAACTATTCACAGGTAACGAAAGTTAAGAGCCAGAGGACTTTTCCCTCGCATTTTCTTCAACTTATTCTTCTTCATCTTTCCGTAAATAAAAGTAAATTTTGAGTAACTCCGTACTTTACTTTCTTTTACATAGTGCCAACTTGATAGCATAACAGGTACTTTGAATCACATTAGACCTTTAAGGGCCCCCGTAGGGTCAATTTTTTCGGGTCTGCAATTCACTGAATCAGAAGATTTTTTTTTTTTTTTAGGTACTTTTTTTAAGTGAAAAATGGCAGTCTATTCAAAAAAGATTTTCTTGTTCACTATAACCAGGAAATTTGTAATTTTAGAGGTATTTTTTATCCACCGTTCAAGTGGGAAAATAAAGATAGTGGTCGGGTGGATTCTAGCACAACATCACGTAATGCCTTCAGGCACACACTCCATTTGTCAAAGATTTATAGGTTTAGCTTGCTAGAGCTGAGTTTAATTAAATCGATATTTTAACAATAACCTCAGATCTGATGGTCTTTTCATCTTTTCATAAAAAGACAGATAACTCCAGTCGTCTGCAATACAAGTATCACATTTAGTAGGTATTTTGGCATTTTTGTAATACCTACTCGTATTACTTTCGTAGACCCTACTTTCATTTCCTGTATAGAAGACTAGTATCATAATAATTACACTTAGGTAGTATCCCTTGCAAGGGTTATAATAATAAATGTAAATTTTATATCAACACTCACACAGCCTCAAACAAGAGGCCTTTAGACCAGCCTTTTTTTTACCCAAATTTCTGCATTTGCATTATGAATAAAAGTAAACCCAACCGACCTATAAAGTAACCCTTTTCCCTACTCTATCTTCCCCTATGATCCTTGTTAACTATACCTTAGGGAGAAGGTAAGGGGGAGGACGGTATCCTCCCTACTCTATCTTCCCCTATGATCCTTGTTAACTATACCTTAGGGAGAAGGTAAGGGGGAGGACGGTATCCTGTAGTTTTTAGTGCCCTTTTTTTACCCTTCCCCCTTTATTTTCTCCCTTTTTAGCCCGTCCTTCCTTTATTAAATTACAATAGTAATAATAAAAGGTATAGTGGACGGACTATTGTATTCGCTTCGGTGTCGTCTGTCTGTGTGTCTGACCCCATAGAAGGACTTATCCAAACCTGATCAACCTATATATCAAATTAAAGGTAAGTACATAAATACTGATTTTCTTTAACCACGATCGAATAAACTACGGGCTAAAAAATTCCCGGAGGGACGGACCCTGCTTGTTTACTCTTTTTTTTTTCGTTTTTCTTTTATCCTTCTTCGTCCATTTTTTTTCTCTTCTTCTTCTTCTTCTTCTTCTTCTTCTTCTTCTTCTTCTTCTTCTTCTTCTTCTTCTTATCATCCTATCCCTTGTTTTCGTCTTCCTCTCCATTCTACCTCGCCTAGGAGGGCACTTATTTTCTCTTCTTCTTCCAATTTGTATATCCCCTACTTTCCGGTATAAATTGCCTTTTGTCTTGAGATGTTGGGGTTTTTTTCAAGCCTTCTTTTAATCCCCTTAACCCTTTTCTTTCTAACCGCATCTTTACGACCCTTATCCTCTATTTTTGTATATCCCCTACTTTCCGGTATAAATTGCCTTTTGTCTTGAGATGTTGGGGTTTTTTTCAAGCCTTCTTTTAATCCCCTTAACCTTTTTCTTTCTAACCGCATCTTTACGACCCTTATCCTCTATCTTTGTGACCCTTAGCCTTTTATCCTTGGATGGAGGGAGAGAAACGGAAAGAGGGGGGAGAGAGAAGGTAATTATAATTTCGTGGGAGGGTTCATCCCAAGAACAACAACAGCAAATATTTGGTCTTTTTGGGAAGTTTATTGTGTCTAATGGTCCATCTTATGAGGGGTGCACTACAGGATGGACATCACGCTACAACACTTTTCTAATAAATATGTACCTTTTCATCTAGTTGTAACGTTGTAAACGTTGCGTGGCTACCTTGCGTGTAAACGCGCCCCTTTATATCAGCTGATAGGTTGTAATGTTCCGTTCGTTTTGTTTGAAAAAGGTAGTTAGGCCTAAACTGAGAAAGGTTACAGAAGCTTCCCCAGAATTTAGTACAAAATTTAGTGATCTCAAGTATTTTGAATACCTTTATTTAGCCTTTTATTTGTAATTTTTAGTGATTGTCTTTTGTGTAACATTTACTTGTTTCGTGTACCAAATAAAATCCTCTAATCTGATAAATTGTAAGTACTCTGGTCTACGCCGTTTTATTACTCGCCGAGGCAGGCTCTAATGTTATTCACAGCATTACATAGTAGGTAAATAAATAAAAAAATCTATGAAGTCTCTAAAAAGATAATTCCGTGGCCAACCCGTTAATCCTTTACAGATTGAATGGTTTTATCCCCTCTTATCACAACCACAAAGATAAGTATTGCGACAATATCAGCTATACAACGGCTAATTCTAATGCATTTGTCTCGTTCCGATCGAAAATTCGAAACCGCAGGTTAACCTTTCTAATGAACTTGCGAAAATCCCCATAATGGAAACTTGTGAAAATCCAAAGGGAGGGTTCATCCCAAGAACAACAACAGCAAATATTTGGTCTTTTTGGGAAGTTTATTGTGTCTAATGGTCCATCTTATGAGGGGTGTACTACAGGATGGACATCATGCTACAACAATTTTATTTTCTAATGAATATGTACCTATTCATCTAGTAGGTAGGTAAGTAAGTAAAAAAATCTATGAAGTCTCTAAAAAGATAATTCTGTGGCCAACCCGTTAATCCTTTACAGATTGAATGGTTTTATCCCCTCTTATCACAACCACAAAGCCAAGTATTGCGACAATATCAGCTATACAACGGCTAATTCTAATGCATTTGTCTCGTTTCGATCGAAAATTGGAAACCGCAGGTTAACCTTTCTATAAACTTGCGAAAATCCCCATAATGGAAACTTGTGAAAATCCAAGCCTTCCTCCTTTTCTTTCTTCATCCGCTGTTTTCTAAACCTTGCAGTTTCTTCGCGACAAAGTTCCATGCTAGTTTTGTATTCCTAATTAAAAGTTTTACATTTCCTGCGGGCCTGAGGTTCTTGTGGAATCAGGGTCGGCTATAGAATGGAACAGAACTTACCAATCCTGTAGTATGGTATTTATACCTCTCACAATTACTTTCTTTACTTACCCACTTTTTGTATTCCTAATTAAAAGTTTTACATTTCCTGCGGGCCTGAGGTTCTTGTGGAATCAGGGTCGGCTATAGAATGGAACAGAACTTGCCAATACTGTAGTATGGTATTTATACCTCTCACAATTACTTTCTTTACTTACCCAGGTTCTTGTGGAATCAGGGTCGGCTATAGAATGGAACAGAACTTACCCACTTACTTTCCGTGTTCAGCATATTTCTCATATCTTGTCCATCCAGAAAAGAGCGGTATGGATGGCTAATGACAAGGCATGCAAAAGGTCAAGCTCTGTGCCGGGCTTCTCTAAGAGGGGACAGGCAAGCAAGTAAGTCTGATGAAAATGGATCTGACAAGTTCTTTAGCTCATATCTTGTCCATCCAGAAAAGAGCGGTCTGGATGGCTAATGACAAGGCATGCAAAAGGTCAAGCTCTGTGCAGGGCTTCTCTAAGAGGGGACAGGCAAGTAAGTGAGTCTGATAAAAATGGATCTGACAAGTTCTTTAGAGCACAAAAACGGACGGACAAACTAAATTCAAAGTCGATGTGATAAAACCAACAACTTGCTTTGTTCAATACAATGGATAAATATATCAGATATTTATTTTATCGGTTTTCACGAAATTTTTCTTGAGAGGCGAAAGAACGGAATATTCCCTTCTTAAATAAACGCTTCAATTGCTCACTCAAACCAAAAGACATTCAATAAGTGCAGAGAGGAAATACCAACATCGTTAAATTGTGAAGAGACTCTTGAACACCGATAAATTCTCAATAGAACATTGTAATTACTTCTGCACAGAAATGCAATACAGACTTGCATACAGCAAAGGAGTATTGCAACCAGACATAATTATGACCAACATCATGTCGGAATTACAGTTTGCTTGTCCCGATTTATTTTTCATTACGTCTTAAATTCTCAAAGGCTTGGCAAAGCACAGAGGAAATCTCCAAAGTCAAAACATAATGGCGCTAGTCCAACATGTCTGGATGAACTTTGCCAGCTACTTGTGTATAATATCCTCTCGGGGGATATTACGCTGGATTAATGACGAAGGTTAAGTTTCTATTCTCTCCTCTGAGGTCGGGTTAACCGCCTTTTCTTCCCTGAACCTTGTTTTCTTCTTCCCTGAACCTTGTTTTCTTCTTTAATGAACCTTGTTTTCTTCTTTAATGAACCTTGTTTTCTTCTTTAATGAACCTTGTTTTCTTCTTTCCTGAACCTTGTATAACCTTGTTTTACTCCCTCTTCTGAACTTTGGTTAACCTTGTTTTCTTCCTCGTCCTGATAGTTGTTTTTTTTTTTTCTTCGCCTGAATCTTGTTTTCTTCCTTGAACTTTGTTTTTTTCTTCTTTCCCTGAATCTTGTTTTTTTTTATCCCCTCCTGAACCTTGTTTTTATCCCCTCTTGAACATTGTTTTCTTCCTTGAGCCTTGTCTTCTTTACTTTCCTGAACCTAGTTTTATCCTCTCCTGAACCTTGTTTTCTTTTCATGAACCTTATTCCTCTCGGGGGATATTACGCTGGATTAATGACGAAGGTTAAGTTTCTATTCTCTCCTCTGAGGTCGGGTTAACCGCCTTTTCTTCCCTCAACCTTGTTTGACCTTGTTTTCTTCTTTAATGAACCTTGTTTTCTTCTTTATTGAACCTTGTTTTCTTCTTCCCTCAACCTTGTTTTCTTCTTTAGTGAACCTTGTTTTCTTCTTTAATGAACCTTGTTTTCTTCTTTCCTGAACCTTGTATAACCTTGTTTTATTCCCTCTTCTGAACTTGGTTAACCTTGTTTTCTTCCTCGTCCTGATAGTTGTTTTTTTTTCTTCGCCTGAATCTTGTTTTCTTCCTTGAACTTTGTTTTTTCTTCTTTTCCTGAACCTTGATTTTTTTTATCCCCTCCTGCACCTTGTTTTTATCCCCTCTTGAACATTGTTTTCTTCCCTAAGCCTTGTCTTCTTTACTTTCCTGAACCTAGTTTTATCCTCTCCTGAACCTTGTTGTCTTTTCATGAACCTTATTTAACCTTCTTTTCTAAGAGACTGGAAATAAATACAAAACACCCCAGAGCATTAAAAATTAACGCCAGACAGATTACACGCGCTTTACGAAAACACGTTCTGTTCAAACGATAGCACAAGAATGAAATATTAAATTTAGTAGACAGCTTTTATCGTTCTTTTTTACTTCTGGAGCTACTATGGAGGATAAAATCAGATGGAATGGTCATTTGTTTTAGAAAATGAAAGAAAAAAGTGTGTAAATACCAATATTTAACTCTAGGATTTTGGATTTAGTTTAGCCGAATTTTACAATATGCATTTACAAATACGGTATGTTTGTAGCTATACCCTTCTTGCAAACCTACCTCGCTACTACATAAATAAGGGAGAGGGTGAACAACAAAGGTATCACAACCACAAAGCCAAGTATTGCGACAATATCAGCTATACAACGGCTAATTCTAATGCATTTGTCTCGTTTCGATCGAAAATTGGAAACCGCAGGTTAACCTTTCTATAAACTTGCGAAAATCCCCATAATGGAAACTTGTGAAAATCCAAACCTTCCTCCTTTTCTTTCTTCATCCGCTGTTTTCTAAACTTTGCAGTTTCTTCGCGACAAAGTTCCATGCTAGTTTTGTATTCCTAATTAAAAGTTTTACATTTCCTGCGGGCCTGAGGTTCTTGTGGAATCAGGGTCGGCTATAGAATGGAACAGAACTTGCCAATACTGTAGTATGGTATTTATACCTCTCACAATTACTTTCTTTACTTACCCACTTACTTTCCGTGTTCAGCATATTTCTCATATCTTGTCCATCCAGAAAAGAGCGGTCTGGATGGCTAATGACAAGGCATGCAAAAGGTCAAGCTCTGTGCAGGGCTTCTCTAAGAGGGGACAGGCAAGTAAGTGAGTCTGATAAAAATGGATCTGACAAGTTCTTTAGAGCACAAAAACGGACGGACAAACTAAATTCAAAGTCGATGTGATAAAACCAACAACTTGCTTTGTTCAGTTAATTTCGACCATCAAACAGTCTCGGACTCTGTTTACCACCAAACATGACAGAATATAAATCAGGGACTGCACTATGCACATACCTACACTCATTAATTATACACGTTTGGGATAGTGAGTTTATGCATCACATATTAGTCCAAAGGTTCAAAAGCACAGCGCTTTTACCTATTCGACTATAGGTTTTGTCATAGGACATGTGTTATAGGCTTCATTAGGAAGTTGCACGTATTTCTCGTACCTATAGGCCAAGTTTAAATTTCCCTGACCCAGTTTTGACTCAAAAACTTTGAGCTTTCTTGACGCTCTCCAAAAAATTCAGAGCATCAAATACAAAAGAGAAGAATAGGTAGGTACATAAATAAATAAATCAATGGAGTTGTAAAAAATTTATTTGTTTCCTCCTGTTCTTGTTCCATTGATTTGTATACGCGCACCTATTACCTATCTATGTTAGGTACTCCTAGGGGTGAAAATATATAGCCCCATAGGTACCACCAGGGGCTTTATTTATTCGGATCCGAACAGTAAACTCTACGTAACAAGGTTGAGAGTATTTATGAACGAACGAAAGGGGAGGAAGAGGAGGAAATGGAGATAAGGATGGGCAAGAAAAGGAGGAAATGGAAGGTAGAGGAATAGGTACATACACAAATAGGAAAGAACAGGAGGAGGGGGATACAGAGGTAAAGGGAGGAGAAAAGAAAGATAGGAGGGAATAAAGTAGGCAACAGAGAATGAGTGGAAGAGAGGAAGGTTAGGGAAAGAGAAAGAGAGAGGTGAACAAAAGGAAGATAGAGAGAGGGAGGGAGAGAAAATGGATAGGTAAGAGGAAGAGCAGTAAAACGAGAGAGAAAAAAGATGGAGAAAATGGGGAGACGAGAGAGAGGATGAGAAAAAGAGAAAGGAGGGGTGAGAAAAAGGAGAGAGGGGTGAGAGGTTCATTAAAGAAGAAAACAAGGTTCATTAAAGAAGAAAACAAGGTTCATTAAAGAAGAAAACAAGGTTCATTAAAGAAGAAAACAAGGTTCATTAAAGAAGAAAACAAGGTTCATTAAAGAAGAAAACAAGGTTCATTAAAGAAGAAAACAAGGTTCATTAAAGAAGAAAACAAGGTTCATTAAAGAAGAAAACAAGGTTCATTAAAGAAGAAAACAAGGTTCATTAAAGAAGAAAACAAGGTTCATTAAAGAAGAAAACAAGGTTCATTAAAGAAGAAAACAAGGTTCATTAAAGAAGAAAACAAGGTTCATTAAAGAAGAAAACAAGGTTCATTAAAGAAGAAAACAAGGTTCATTAAAGAAGAAAACAAGGTTCATTAAAGAAGAAAACAAGGTTCATTAAAGAAGAAAACAAGGTTCATTAAAGAAGAAAACAAGGTTCATTAAAGAAGAAAACAAGGTTCATTAAAGAAGAAAACAAGGTTCATTAAAGAAGAAAACAAGGTTCATTAAAGAAGAAAACAAGGTTCATTAAAGAAGAAAACAAGGTTCATTAAAGAAGAAAACAAGGTTCATTAAAGAAGAAAACAAGGTTCATTAAAGAAGAAAACAAGGTTCATTAAAGAAGAAAACAAGGTTCATTAAAGAAGAAAACAAGGTTCATTAAAGAAGAAAACAAGGTTCATTAAAGAAGAAAACAAGGTTCATTAAAGAAGAAAACAAGGTTCATTAAAGAAGAAAACAAGGTTCATTAAAGAAGAAAACAAGGTTCATTAAAGAAGAAAACAAGGTTCATTAAAGAAGAAAACAAGGTTCATTAAAGAAGAAAACAAGGTTCATTAAAGAAGAAAACAAGGTTCATTAAAGAAGAAAACAAGGTTCATTAAAGAAGAAAACAAGGTTCATTAAAGAAGAAAACAAGGTTCATTAAAGAAGAAAACAAGGTTCATTAAAGAAGAAAACAAGGTCAAACAAGGTTGAGGGAAGAAAAGGCGGTTAACCCGACCTCAGAGGAGAGAATAGAAACTTAACCTTCGTCATTAATCCAGCGTAATATCCCCCGAGAGGATATTATACACAAGTAGCTGGCAAAGTTTATCCAGACATGTTGGACTAGCGCCATTATGTTTTGACTTTGGAGATTTCCTCTGTGCTTTGCCAAGCCTTTGAGAATTTAAGACGTAATGAAAAATAAATCGGGACTAGCAAACTGTAATTCCGACATGATGTTGGTCATAATTATGTCTGGTTGCAATTCTCCTTTGCTGTATGCAAGTCTGTATTGCATTTCTGTGCAGAAGTAATTACAATGTTCTATTGAGAATTTATCGGTGCTCAAGAGTCTCTTCACAATTTAACGATGTTGGAATTTCCTCTCTGCACTTATTGAATGTCTTTTGGTTTGAGTGAGCAATTGAAGCGTCTATTCAAGAAGGGAATATTCCGTTCTTTCGCCTCTCAAGGAAAATTTCGTGAAAACCGATAAAATAAATACTTATCTGATATATTTATCCATTGTATTTGTATCTAGGTACTTTTTACAATCAGTAAACAGACTAGGTATGACCTGTTTTACTATTACAATGTTCTATTGAGAATTTATCGGTGCTCAAGAGTCTCTTCACAATTTAACGATGTTGGAATTTCCTCTCTGCACTTATTGAACGTCTTTTGGTTTGAGTGAGCAATTGAAGCGTTTATTCAAGAAGGGAATATTCCGTTCTTTCGCCTCTCAAGAAAAATTTCGTGAAAACCGATAAAATAAATATCTGATATATTTATCCATTGTATTTGTATCTAGGTACTTTCTACAATCAGTAAACAGACTAGGTATGACCTGTTTTACTCTAACAGGACCTTATGATGTGGAATATGGCAAGCAATTTGCATTTTGTTTGAACCCGGACTAGCATTTTCAAGCTGAAATCGACTTTTTTTTGGTTTTGACGCATTACTTTCCATATTTCTTCCCTAATCTCTCTTCCTTCACTATTTCTATCTTTCTCCTCTCTCTCTCTCTCTCTCTCTCTCTTATTCTAGCTAATGAAGATTCGTTTTCTACATCATATAAAAATTCTTCCTTTGTTCCTTTTTCTCTCTCTCTCTCCTTTTTCCCCTCCAATGGACAGGGAAAGAGAAATATAAGGAGGGAAAAATTGAGGGAGAGAAAGGTGGACAGGGAGATAAAAAGGGAGAGGGAATGAGAGAAATTAGAGGAGAGAGAGAAAGGGAGGAAGGATGGTGAGAGAAATAACACATTTCTTATTCAGTTTGTTTCTTACTTTCTTCTCTTGAATCAAACTAGCATGGTTTTTGCTCTCTTTTTTTCCCTCTTTCTTTTGTTTCTTTTGCCTGTTTTTGCTGCTACATTTTTTTTCTTTGGACATTATTTATTAAGACTTGAAGGAAAAACGAGAAGAAAAGTTATTAAGTATTATTATCATGTTGTTATCCATTAAGATAAAATGGACAAGATGGAGGATAATGATGATTTTTGGAGAGGAAAAAAAATGTATTTCTTTGGCTTCGTGTTATCGGAGCACAGTATAAAATAAAATTATTATTACTACGGTATGACCAAAAGTTTGTCACGGCCCAAACGACCCACTTTTAAAGAGTTAAAACCTACTATAATGTCGAGTTAATGAGCTTGTAGAGTAGATAAAAATACGACTATATGTACCTACCCATCAGACAGTAATTTTTCAATATCAACGTGTGATCACCACAAGTTCTGGTATGTTTTTCCTCCTCTACCTCTCACCTTCCTCCTGTTCCTCTTCTTCTCTTGGCTCTCTCCTAATAGAACAAATAACGATATTTTAGTGTTTGAAGGACTAATACTTTATTAATTTGAAAACACAACATAAATCTCAAGACTTAAAAAAGATACCTACCTAAGATAAAATATTTTGTTTATCCTGCTGAGTTAGGACAGAAAAGGTATTACTCAGAGTGCTTACTTTCAATTAAATGGTTACATCTAAATTTGGTTACATCTAAGAAATAATATTCTAGGTCTTTTTAGGTACCTATTACTCGTACGTAGGTACCTACCTACGTTAAAATGATGTCGATCGACCATAGTATAGCGTAAATCACTCAAATAACGATATTTTAGTGTTTGAAGGACTAATACTTTATTAATTTGAAAACACAACATAAATCTCAAGACTTAAAAAAGATACCTAAGATAAAATATTTTGTTTATCCTGCTGAGTTAGGACAGAAAAGGTATTACTCAGAGTGTTTACTTTCAATTAAATGGTTACATCTAAATTTAAAACGGTGCATTGAGAAATAATATTCTAGGTCTTTTTAGGTACCTATTACTCGTACGTAGGTACCTACCTACGTTAAAATGATGTCGATCGACCATCACGTAGGTTAATACGTAGGTACTAAATTAAAAATTATTGAAAACATTTCTTGTGTTTTTCTGTGTTTCAGGTTTGTGTGTCGTGCTGCGACGACATGTATTGTAACGTGACAGTTCCTACAAACAAGTCGAACGCTGTGTTCTCAAACAAACGAGCCAAACGGCGAAAAACTCAGATCGTGTCGAGTTGCTGTCCTGCCAAGGCACAAAATTTCAGC
This sequence comes from Diaphorina citri, assembly GCF_000475195.1. Classification (NCBI taxonomy): domain Eukaryota; kingdom Metazoa; phylum Arthropoda; class Insecta; order Hemiptera; family Psyllidae; genus Diaphorina; species Diaphorina citri. The sequence continues at coordinate 87,127 of NW_007378318.1, read as the reverse complement.
CTGTTCCTCCTCAGCCTGGTGTCGGTCACGATGGGCTCTCTGTTGTAAATAAAGAGAAGAACTGGCCGCCATGGACGGTGCTAAAATAATTTTCCTCAACCCAGGCATACCTTGGTGGAAGACTTCTGCACCCTCTAGATTTTTTTTCTTGGCGTTTTTAATTATACAAAAAATGTTCGATTATGGGATATCATCAATTTTTATTGGAATGTTGTCCCAGAAATTAACCGCAGAAATCAGTTCTTTATGAGTATTAAGGGAATTATGAAATGTGTGTAAAGAAATTTTGCCATATAGAAATATAGATGAGCAACCTATTCATCTTGATTTTATTTGAATGTCGAGCACATTGCATATCTAAATAGTTGTACGGCATTCATACAAATTTTCACTATGACTTATTTGTACTGAGGTACTCAACTATGAAATAAAATACCTGGGCATTTAGGTAATGGGTAGGTACTTAGGTATTTAGCTATTTAGGCAATGGAATTCCTACAATCCATAATGGGTAGGTATGTAGCTATTCTATGCAGCTCAAGATATTCACATTTCCTCCTCATGGGATAAAGAATTGCCTACCTAAAGAATAGAAAATTAGAAAAGAGAGTATTTATGAACGAACAAAAGGGGAGGAAGAGGGGGAAATGGAGATAAGGATGGGCAAGAAAAAGGAGGAAATGGAAGGTAGAGGAATAGGTACATACATAAATAGGAAAGAACAGGAGGAGGGAGATACAGAGGTAAAGGGAGGAGAAAAGAAAGATAGGAGGGAATAAAGTAGGCAACAGAGAATGAGTGGAAGAGAAGAAGGTTAGGGAAAGAGAAAGAGAGAGGTCAACAAAAGGAAGATAGAGAGAGGGAGGGAGAGAAAATGGATAGGTAAGAGGAAGAGCAGTAAAACGAGAGAAAAAAGATGGAGAAAATGGGGAGACGAGAGAGAGGATGAGAAAAAGGAGAAAGGAGTGGAGAAAAGGAGGGGTGAGAAAAAGGAGAGAGGGATGAGGAGTACATGGAATTTCTGAATTTTTGAGAGAGAGGTGAACAAAAGGAAGATAGAGAGAGGGAGGGAGAGAAAATGGATAGGTAAGAGGAAGAGCAGTAAAACGAGAGAGAAAAAGAAGATGGAGAAAATGGGGAGACGAGAGAGAGGATGAGAAAAAGAGAAAGGAGGGGTGAGAAAAAGGAGAGAGGGATGAGGAGTACATAGAATTTCTGAATTTTTATACTATCATGTTTTAGTATGGGGGAAAGCTTACCGGTTCAATTTATCTGTTTACACAATAAATATGCAATCAATGAGTGAAACATAAATGGGTTTTATTGCCTACCTTTGTTGTTCACCCTCTCCCTTATTTATGTAGTTAGCGAGGTAGGTTTGCAAGGAGGGTATACTGGTATAGTTACAAACATACCGTATTTGTAAATATATGGGGGAAAGCTTACCGGTTCAATTTATCTGTTTACACAATAAATATGCAATCAATGAGTGAAACATAAATGGGTTTTATTGCCTACCTTTGTTGTTCACCCTCTCCCTTATTTATGTAGTTAGCGAGGTAGGTTTGCAAGGAGGGTATAGCTACAAACATACCGTATTTGTAAATACATATTGTAAAATTCGGCTAAACTAAATGCAAAATCCTAGAGTTAAATATTGGTATTTACACACTTTTTTCTTTCATTTTCTAAAACAAATGACCATTCCATCTGATTTTATCCTCCATAGTAGCTCCAGAACTAAAAAAGAAAGATAAAAGCTGTCTACTAAATATTTCATTCTTGTGGTATCGTTTGAACAGAACGTGTTTTCGTAAAGCGTGTGTAATCTGTCTGGCGTTAATTTTTAATGCTCTAGGGTATTTTGTATTTATTTCCAGTCTCTTAGAAAAGAAGGTTAAATAAGGTTCATGAAAAGAAAACAAGGTTCAGGAAAGGAAAGAAGAGAAGGCTCAAGGAAGAAAACAATGTTCAAGAGGGGATAAAAACAAGATTCAAGAGGGAATAAAAAAAAAACAAGGTTCAGGAAAAGAAGAAAAAAACAAAGTTCAAGGAAGAAAACAAGATTCAGGCGAAGAAAAGAAAAAAACAAGTATCAGGACGAGGAAGAAAACAAGATTCAGGCGAAGAAAAGAAAAAAACAAGTATCAGGACGAGGAAGAAAACAAGGTTAACCAAAGTTCAGAAGAGGGAGGAAAACAAGGTTATACAAGGTTCAGGAAAGAAGAAAACAAGGTTCATCAAAGAAGAAAACAAGGTTCATTAAAGACGAAAACAAGGTTCATTAAAGAAGAAAACAAGGTTCATTAAAGAAGAAAACAAGGTTAAATCCGCCCCGGGCGGGAATCGAACCCGCGGCCTAGCGCTTACAAGGCAGACGCACTACCAACTAAGCTAACTAGGCTGGCTGAAAGTAATGGAACAAGCCATTTCCTTCCGTACCTCTCTTACAAAACACTATTATTTAAGAGGGTTTAAGTTTTTGTACAACACTTGACAGTCTTTATAGGTATTCAGTGTATTTACATATTAATGGTAAGGTAAATAGGTAGATACGGTACTAAATACAATTATTTATAGGTAGGTCAGTAGGTAGGGAACTAGGGACGAAGGTAGGTATTGGGAACGTACCTGGTATTTCATTTATATCGAGCCTCATAGGACAGACCTACTACCTACTTCTAAAGGATAATCGCAATACAAGCATGAAAACTAAGCCGGTGTAAAGTAAACAGCCGGCTATTATTTTCATAGGATAGTTAGCACAGGTAAGAGGAATACAGGATACAGGATAGGGAATTGTACTACTTTAACTTTTATGATGTCGTTACTCCTCTCATCAGTTCGCAACTTTTCAAGTTGGGGACAAAAACAACACAGGACTTGTTTTCTTTTCCTAATGACTACTAAAAGCAATTCGGGTGAAAAACGAACCAAACTTTTGAAATAAAGAGACAATAAACTCGGAGAGTATTTGCCAAGGCATTAGTAGTTAGTACCTACTCTATCTCATGAAAAAACACATTATGTATTATTAGTTATGTACAGTGTTATACGTCAGGATAAACAGAGGATCTAGGTAGGGACTGTGGAGAGCAGTGACGGATCGAGATATTTTCAGAAGGGGAAGCCAATCTTATATTATAAAATCAAGATCCATTCACATTTCACACACTGATCGCTCTATCTCCAGAACCACAACACAAAAGGCTGAATTTTGGTAGGAATATTCCTTTCATGGTCTAGGTGTGCAATAAGAAAGGATTTTGCGAAAATCTAAACCGATCCTGAGATAATATATGATCAATTATATAGCCACCATGGCCTAGTGATTATCACAATAGGTTTGGACGCCGTAGGTCCTGGGATCGATTCCCAGTAAGGTCGAAGTTTTTTTCGGCTCTGTGCTTGGAGTTCCGGGTGCACTCAGCCTCGTGGGGACAATTTAGTAACTAGATTAATCGCTTAGAATACCAAGTGTGATTAATCAAATTTCATACCATTTTCGATCAATCGGGCAAACGAGTAAGTAAATACCCGTGGAGGCAAAGGGGAAGTTTTTATTCAAGAACCTATTAAGCTTTAGAAATATTTCTACGTTCTGAGCCCTAATACTTGTAGGATAAAGCAGAATAATGGGTACTTCAATACGGTTGAGTCTTTCTACTAATATAAGCGGCCAAGTTTTCACGCCAAACACAAGTTTTCCCCGGGGAAAAAAAAATCTACTTAGGTATATGGGGAAATGTTACAAACTATGTACCTATGTATCGTGACGACCCTCCTATTATAACAGGACCTTATGATGTGGAATATGGCAAGCAATTTGCATTTTGTTTGAACCCGGACTAGCATTTTCAAGCTGAAATCGACTTTTTTTTTGGTTTTGACGCAACATTACTTTCCATAATATTTCTTCCCTAATCTCTCTTCCTTCACTATTTCTTATTCCTAATCCAAAATAAATATACTTAAATGCCTTGCATTTTTCTATCTTTCTCCCCCCCCTCTCTCTCTCTCTCTCTCTCTCTCTCTCTTATTCTAGCTAATGAAGATTCGTTTTCTACGTCATATAAAAGTTCTTCCTTTGTTCCTTTCTCTCTCTCTCCCTCTCCTTTTTCCCCTCCAGTGGACAGGGAAAGAGAAATATAAGGAAGGAAAAATTGAGGGAGAGAATGGTGGACAAGGAGATAGAAAGGGAGAGTCTCCCCCTCTCTCTCTCTCTCTCTCTCTCTCTCTCTCTCTCTCTCTCTCTCTCTCTCTCTCTCTCTCTCTCTCTCTTATTCTAGCTAATGAAGATTCGTTTTCTACATCATATAAAAGTTCTTCCTTTGTTCCTTTTTCTCTCTCTCTCTCCTTTTTCCCCTCTAATGGACAGGGAAAGAGAAATATAAGGAGGGAAAAATTGAGGGAGAAAAAGGTGGACAGGGAGATAAAAAGGGAGAGGGAATGAGAGAAATTAGAGGAGAAAGAGAAAGGGAGGAAGGATAGTGAGAGAAATAACACATTTCTTATTCAGTTTGTTTCTTACTTTCTTCTCTTGAATCAAACTGGCATGGTTTTTGCTCTCTTTTTTTGCCTCTTTCTTTTGTTTCTTTTGCCTGTTTTTGCTGCTACATTTTTTTTTCTTTGGACATTATTTATTAAGACTTGAAGGAAAAAAAATGAGAAGAAAAGTTATTAAGTATTATCATGTTGTTATCCATGAAGATAAAATGGACAAGATGGTGGATAATGGGAGAAAGAGAAAGGGAGGAAGGATAGTGAGAGAAATAACACATTTCTTATTCAGTTTGTTTCTTACTTTCTTCTCTTGAATCAAACTGGCATGGTTTTTGCTCTCTTTTTTTGCCTCTTTCTTTTGTTTCTTTTGCCTGTTTTTGCTGCTACATTTTTTTCTTTTATTATTTATTAAGACTTGAAGGAAAAAAATGAGAAGAAAAGTTATTAAGTATTATCATGTTGTTATCCATGAAGATAAAATGGACAAGATGGTGGATAATGATGATGATTTTTGGAGAGGAAAAAAAAATGTATTTCTTTGGCTTCGTGTTATCGGAGCACAGTATAAAATAAAATTATTATTACTACGGTATGACCAAAAGTTTGTTACGGCCCAAACGACTCACTTTTAAAGATTTAAAACCTACTATAATGTCGAGTTAATGAGCTTGTAAAGTAGATAAAAATACGACTATACCTACCCATCAGACAGTAATATTTCAATATCAACGTGTGATCACCACAAGTTCTGGTATGTTTTTCCTCCTCTACCTCTCCATGAAACAACTGCTACATTGGACGCATGTGGTCTGTGTCGTAGCATGCCCATCCCGTAGTATGCCCCTCATCAGATGGGCGAGAAGAGGCACAATACTCCCCATTTAGGTGCTGAGTCAACACGAGAACACCAGAAAATAACCCGTTGAAATATTTGCAATCGAAAAACGAGTACAAATTTTTGTCGATGGTGGGATTCGAACCCGGGACCTTCTGCATAACCGTTAATTTCGACCATCAAACAGTCTCGGACTCTGTTTACCACCAAACATGACAGAATATAAATCAGGGACTGCACTATGCACATAGCTACACTCATTAATTATACACGTTTGGGATAATGAGTATATGCATCACATATAAGTCCAAAGGTTCAAAAGCACAGCGCTTTTACCTATTCGACTCTAGGTTTTGTCATAGGACATGTTTTATAGGCATTATTAGGAAGTTGCACGTATTTCTCGTATAGGCCAAGTTTAAATTTCCCTGACCCAGTTTTGACTCAAAAACTTGGAGCTTTCTTGACGCTCTCCGAAAAATTCAGAGCATCAAATACAAAAGAGAAGAATAGATAGGTAGGTACATAAATAAATAAATCAATGGAGTTGTAAAAAATTTATTTGTTTTCTCCTCTTCTTGTTCCATTGATTTGTATACGCGCACCTATTACCTATCTATGTTAGGTACTTCTAGGGGTGAAAATATAGCCCCATAGGTACCACCAGGGGCTTTATTTATTCGGATCCGAACAGTAAACTCTACGTAACAAGGTTGAGAGTATTTATGAACGAACGAAAGGGGAGGAAGAAGGGGAAATGGAAGGTAGAGGAATAGGTACATACATAAATAGTAAAGAACAGGAGGAGGGGGATACAGAGGTAAACGGAGGAGAAAAGAAAGATAGGAGGGAACAAAGTAGGTAACAGAGAATGAGTGGAAGGCCAACTAATAAATTGTTAAATAAATTAAGACAGCCTCTTCTTATAGAATGGGCTAAAGGTAAAATAATTATCTTGGGGCTCAAAATTTAAATCTCTTCAAAATTGATTACGCCTTTGTGTTGTAAAATAATAAAATTGTCCTCTGTAAGGATTAGACTGTAAGGCTTTGTTTGGTAGTCTGAACATTAAGGCGAAATAATAATTATCTATGTATGTATATTATGCTCAAATTGACCGTATAATGAATAAATGGGATATCTTTGGGTGCGAAAGTAAAGAATAATAAAGTTCTTGGAGTAAATGAAATTTCTGCAAGTTTGTTAGTTAAAGTTTAAGCAAAGAACCCTCCGTTTATAATGGGGCTCCCTGCTATTTTCGAAAAGTCAGCGTCCCTGTGCAAACAAAGTCACTGAAAATATTTTTGGAATGAGCTAAATTTATCTCTCTTAGAAAGAACACCTTGGAACATTCTTACATTTACTTAAAAGATAGAAGAACATACACAACTTATCATTCTCGCTTTCCCTCCCACACATAACACACATTCACACACACACAGAGAGAAAGTATACGCTTATTTTCCAAACTCAAATAAAATATATTATGGATGTGTAAACACAAGATTTTACACCCTTGTGTAAATAGTTTGGGTGTGAGTGGAGGGGGGAGGTGTTCCTTAGCATCATACATTTTTAATTAACAAATCCAAAAAGGAAACGAAACATTGCTCGTACGAGTATGTAAGATGTTCTGCTTTTAGCTCTGTAAACTTTCAATTCAATAGGGAGTAGAAAGTACATACTACATAGTCAAGATTTTAACCCCAAAGCTGGGATGAAATAATTGTAAATAACGGTACGTAATTCGAGTTAGGTGTGGTAGCTTGTTAACTTCCACCATTTCAGAGAATATCGATCCCTACTTCCCTACATAATAACCTTTTAAAGAATACTTACCTAATATGAGTACCGACACAAAATAAAATATTTTTACATCACTCACATAATGATATAATTAGAGTAATTCAGTGAATTGCAGACCCGAAAAAATTGACCCTACGGGGCCCTTAAAGGTCTAATGTGATTCAAAGTACCTGTTATGCTATCAAGTTGGCAGTAAAGTACGGAGTTACTCAAAATTTACTTTTATGTACGGAAAGATGAAGAAGAAGAATAGGTTGAAGAAAGAGGCCCAAAAATGGAAACGAGAGTTGAAAAAAAGTTGAAAATAAAGAACTCTTTAAAATAATTAAAGAAAAACAAAATGCTCAACTTCCTGGTTTTCGGGAGGGTTTTTTTTTTTTACTTTCTACTTTTTTAGCTACTTCCTAAAGAGTAAAGTTTTCATAAAACAAAGATTGTTGCTCACGCACGTAAAACAAAACATAAGATTGTTCCTTTGTCTAAATTGTGAAGAGAAAGCTAAAAAGTCGTAAAGCTCAAAAGAGGACACCAAGAGGAGCTTTTTCAGGTGAAATAAGTAGGTCAAATAAAATAAAATTTACCTAAGATATATTTTCTAATGAGAAGATAATTATGACATTAATCTTCAAACGCAAGTTAAAGCGTTTAGGTAACTAAAAAGTTTGACAGGTACAACAGTAAGCCAAGTGATAGTAATGCAATGTGTTTGGCACATTGCATATACATTAGAGATACCAGGCGCGCATACAATTTGGTCCCGTCTGTTCTTTCTTCAATGTTTTCACTTTCTTTAATATTTTTCTTTCAAAATTTCCAAGGTAGGTAGGTACCTACCTATTTTTGTCTTACGTAGGTACAACTCTTTTGAGTCTTTTCATGGTCTCCTTGAGAATATTTAGCTCATTTCAAAACCCATTTTTTGTGGGTGTAGATTGGTATGGAACTCAAAATTTCATTCAAGTATTCACACTAACGTCTGTTTTTTCTTTCAATGTTTTCACTTTCTTTAATATTTTTCTTTCAAAATTTCCAAGGTAGGTACCTAGGTATTTTTGTCTTACGTAGGTAGGTACAACTCTTTTGAGTCTTTTCATGGTCTCCTTGAGAATATTTAGCTCATTTCAAAACCCACTTTTTGTGGGTGTAGATTGGTATGGAACCCAAAATTCCATTCAAGTATTCACACTAACTACTTACATTTTTCATTATTTCCACAGCTTCTATGAAGCCCAGGTGCTTTGTAATAAAGAATAATATTTTATAACTTATAATAAGTTTAGAACCTAGGTCCCCTCCCTACTCCCAAGTACCCTGACCCCACTCCAATGTCCTCAATTAACTTTCTGTAATAAATCGCGGTGTAATTATTTTTTCCCTCGGTTCCCTCGTAATGAACTAAGTAGAAAACCTCGCAAAGATTGCTGATAGAGGTCCCCTCCCTACTCCCAAGTACCCTGACCCCACTCCAATGTCCTCAATTAACTTTCTGTAATAAATCGCGGTGTAATTATTTTTTTCCCTCGGTTCCCTCGTAATGAACTCGGTAGAAAACCTCGCAAAGATTGCTGATAACGTTCTCCCCAAGGACGAACTCCAAAACTTCTTATTGGACTTTGCGGCGCGGTTGAAAGATAAGACTTTTCGTTTTGTCTACGACAGACGGAATATGGGTTCAAAATTCGTTTTCGTTAGATAAAATCAGAGGCCTGTTCCACGAACGAAACCACTTTTTGTACTCCACATCACGCGCAAGAAAATTTAACGAATTATTTCTGCGTGTGGAGTAAAAAATGAGGCGTGGGGAGTAGGTACAAGAGGTATTTGTGGAATAGAGCTCAGGGCTCAGAACGGGGCCTTTCGAAATACCTACCTACCTATCTTTGTGGAAGAGAACAGTTCTTATAATAGAATGATACCTACCTACTTACCTAGATGTAATTTTTACTGTTCAAGTAAAATAATTTCGATCAAAACAATCATTGAATTATTCAATCACCCGGGTCTACGATTACTTGTAATGTTAAAGTGCTTGTCCTCCGATCATGTTTGGGCATAATCTTCGAGCATGGTCAGTGGTGGTTGTCCAACACTTAATTTAATAACGTAAACCCCGATTTTAACACTATCCACTAACAAGCTGATCCAACATAAAGGGTACCTATTACTTAAACCCTAGTAACCTATTTATACCTACCTACCAGTAATAATAAAATTATTATTAATGTTAATACCCTATACCTATCATGTTATTAAGACCTACCTAATAGGTAACAAATTATGTAATTAAGCATACCTATTTAAATAAAACAAATTCTATGTAATAAATTATAATAATGATATGAAAATATAAATAAAATTTATTGTTGATTGTATCTAAAGAGTGGTTCGTTTTTCTTTTTAGTTTACAAGACCTAGGTACCTAAGAACTAGAGTTTGATAGACGTTAATTTTAACAAACCGCAAGTACCCTCTGCTCCGTTCGGCGACAAGCTACTCACCTGCACACAGAGTGTGTAGGGTAGGAAAACACTAGTAGCACCTAATTAGCCAGATGGACACCCGTCCGGATACCAACCATGCTCAAGTTTGTTTAACTTTAGTGAAATTTTGAGAAATGGTGCATTCAACGTGCTATCGCCACTCCGCGGGGCCAGAGCCTTAGCCGCTTGCTGCCTCCACTGATTTGTAGCCTCATTGACATTAACAATAAAGCGCCTGAAATAAAACGTAGAAGATATGCAACATGCAAGACAAAATTTGTAAACAAACCAAAGGCGCGAATTTTCAAATTTCGAAGTTAAAGGAAATTTTGAAAAAAGGAAAAGGCCCAAAATTTCCAAAAAGTTCAAAAGTTGCTGAAGTTTTAAGAACTTAATTTATAGTTTAGTGTAGTCCTTCTAGTTTTTCAGTTTTTACCTGTTCTAGACTTAAATAAATCCCCTGGGAAAGAAGAATGACATCACTTCACCTTAACTACCCAGAATAACTTCAAAACCTGTATGAGACCTCTTCTATATTGCATCCCTGTAAAGTTAGATAACCATCATGCCTGTCTGTAGGTATTTCCAGGAAGGATACTGTAGGAACGGAAACAGATGTGGGTTTGATCATGTCAAATATGATTCAGGATATCAAAGTGGTTACCGAGGTAAGTAAGATGTTTTCTTTTCAGCCAATAGTAGTTAAAACATTGACTATCAAGAGACCTTACTCAGACAGTCAAAAGAGCTAATGATGATTTCTTAGGTTAATGAGATTAGTGGTTAGTGAGAAGGGCCTTCAAATGATTCAATCACTCAAATGGGCAATCCAGAACTCATATTTCAAAATATGTCATGGATGTCATCCATTCTCTGGCTGTCTTGGATTTTTTGCAAGTCCAAAATCCATCATTTGTATCCATGAGTCTGTAAATTAGATTGTCCATTTTTACATAAAGCTAAATCAAAATTTTGAAGGTGTACCTTCAAAATCAAGCCCCCCCAAAAATTTAGGCAAGAACCGCCTATGAGAGTGGTTCGTTTTTCTTTTTAGTTTACAAGACCTAGGTACCTAAGAACTAGAGTTTGATAGACGTTAATTTTAACAAACTGCAAGTAGGTACCCTCTGCTCCGTTCGGCGACAAGCTACTCACCTGCACACACAGTGTGTAGGGTAGGAAAACACTAGTAGCACCTAATTAGCCAGATGGTCACCCGTCCGGATACCAACCATGCTCAAGTTTGTTTAACTTTAGTGAAATTTTGAGAAATGGTGCATTCAACGTGTTATCGCCACTCCGCGGGGCCAGAGCCTTAGCCGCTTGCTGCCTCCGCACTGATTTGTAGCCTCATTGACATTAACAATAAAGCGCCTAAAATAAAACGTAGAAGATATGCAACATGCAAGACAAAATTTGTAAACAAACCAAAGGCGCGAATTTTCAAATTTTGAAGTTAGATATGCAACATGCAAGACAAAATTTGTAAACAAACCAAAGGCGCGAATTTTCAAATTTTGAAGTTTAAGTTAAAATTTTGAAAAAGGCCCAAAATTTCCAAAAAGTTCAAAAGTTGCTGAAGTTTTAAGAACTTAATTTATAGTTTAGTGTAGTCCTTCTAGTTCTTCAGTTTTTACCTGTTCTAGACTTAAATAAATCCCCTGGGAAAGAAGAATGACATTGCTTCACCTTAACTACCCAGAATAACTTCAAAACCTGTATGAGACCTCTTCTACATTGTATCCCTCTAAAGTTAGATAACCATCATGCCTGTCTGTAGGTATTTCCAGGAAGGATACTGTAGGAACGGAAACAGATGTGGGTTTGATCATGTCAAATATGATTCAAGATATCAAAGTGGTTACCGAGGTAAGTAAGATGTTTTCTTTTCAGCCAATAGTAGTTAAAATATTGACTATCAAGAGACCTCACTCAGACAGTCAAAAGAGCTAATGATGATTTCTTTTCTTTTTTTTTTTTTAAAGAAGTTTGACAGAGGGAACTGTAACTGCTATGGTCTCATCGTCCCGAAATCAAAGAGAGAAGGAAGACAGGATAGGAGTCCGAGAACGAACATTATCCCATCAAGATAAAATCCGCCCCGGGCGGGAATCGAACCCGCGGCCTAGCGCTTACAAGGTAGACGCGCTACAAGGAAGACAGGATAGGAGAAAGCCAGCCGTTCCGAGAACGAACATTATCCCATCAGGATAAAATCCGCCCCGGGCAGGAATCAAACCTGCGGCCTAGCACTTACAAGGCAGATGCACTACCAATTAAGCTAACTAGACTGGCAATGATTTCTTTGATAATGTGGTTAGTGAGAAGGTGCCTTCAAATGATTCAATCAATCAAATGGGCAATCCAGAACTCATATTTCAAAATATGTCATCCATTCTCTGACTGTCTTGGATTTTTAGCAAGTCCAAAATCCATCATTTGTATCCATGAGTCTGTGAATTAGGTTGTCCATTTGTAGCCAATCCTGAGGTAAATAGTTTGGGTGTGAGTGGAGGGGGGAGGTGTTCCTTAGCATCATACATTTTTAATTAACAAATCCAAAAAGGAAACGAAACATAAGAAACATTGCTCGTACGAGTAGGTATGTAAGATGTTCTGCTTTTAGCTCTGTAAACTTTCAATTCAATAGGGAGTACAAAGTACATACTACATCGTCAAGATTTTAACCTCAAAGCTGGGATGAAATAATTGTAAATAACGGTACGTAATTCGAGTTAGGTGTGGTAGCTTGTTAACTTCCACCATTCCAGAGAATATCGATCCCTACTTCCCTACAAATAACCTTTTAAAAAATACTTACCTAATATGAGTTCCGACACAAAATAAAATATTTTTACATCACCCACATAATGATATAATTAGAGTAGGTAATTCAGTGAATTGCAAACCCGAAAAAATTGACCCTACGGGGCCCTTAAAGGTCTAATGTGATTCAAAATACCTGTTATGCTATCAAGTTGGCACTAGGTATGTAAAAGAAAGTAAAGTACGGAGTTACTCAAAATTTACTTTTATGTACGGAAAGATGAAGAAGAATAAGCTTTTAATTTATTTTCTTTTTTTTTCCTAGTTGAGATAGAAACATCTGTTTTTTTTTTGTCTTCTTCGGAAATCTTCGGACTATAATTCCGAATGCTTTTGAATCATAATAAACAAACACCGGCTTTTCAGTCTGCATTTGAAAGGAGCAAAAGATACACAAGTTCCTAGGCACGTCCTACCGTAACGCCTCCTATCTGTAAAAATCAAGCCGACCGTAGCGAGTAAATCTGTAGCTTCATGCTGGACATGAATCCTACCGTATCGCCAGATTTAAGTTATATTTCTCCTACCATAATGGCGGAACCATGATTTCATGTGACACATGAATCTGTCCGCAAAAGGTTAAGTAACGTTGGAAGGAGCAATGATCACTTTGGCTTTTGTTCTGAATGACATACTATATGATGTTAGCAATGTGTTTTTCTCCAATCAAGAGAAATAGATCAGATAGAAATTACCACTAAGAGCCCATTCCCTCTTGTCATGAGTTTTAATGGACAGATAAAACAATGATGGGACAATGGATAATTCAATAATAAGTTAGGAACCACTTCTACAAGTGAACAAGATTAAACTGTCCGAATCGTGTTCCAAGATTAGTTTGTTAAAACTGAAGGGCAGTTGCAAAAAAATTGTATACTCAAATAGGTTTTTAATTTCCTCCTTAAATAATGAGTACCTACATAATACCTAGGTGTTTACTTTATATTTTCATAGTTTTTATTAATTTAATTTTAGGGATCCAAAACATTTTAGGAAGCTACCTGGGTATTATTGGTAAATGTAAAATGATAGTAATCTCATTGAAAAGCTTCAAAAATAATGTGTGTTTAGTGTTTACCTGCTGAGAAAGGACTGTATTGATTTGTAGATAGGCAGCAATTTATTCTATTGGTCAATCTTTGTCCTTGTCTACACATTAGATAACCTTAAGTGAAGACCTAATAATAAAGGAAGGACGGACTAAAAATTGGAAAACTTTGTCACCTAAATCTGAGTCTGACGAGTAAACTTAAAAAGTATACTCCCTGGTGGTCTGACGAGATAAAGGAAGCTATAAAGAAAAGGAAATTAGCTCTGAAAATATTCAGAAGAAATCCAACACCTAATAATTTTATTGAGTTTAAAAAGTGTCGTTGTAAAGCTAGGAGATTAATCTTGGAGGGGAAAAAAGCATCCTGGTCATCATTTGTTGCTTCAATTGATTCGCCTGTTAGCCAAACTGATATGTGGGCACAATTGCGAAGAGTAAAAGGTAAGAGACCTTACAATCCGGTGACTGCAATAAAAGATTCTAACGGTGTAACTGTCACGAACAAAAAACATATGGCTGAGATACTGGTTAAATCCTATGTTAAAAATTCAGCGGATTCTGTGTACAGCGAAAACTTCAAAAATTATAAAATACAAAATGAAAACCTACTCCAATGCCCTAATAATACAGAGAATGAAAAGTACAATTTGCCTTTTAATATGATGGAATTATTAGCGACGTTTAAAACTTGCAGGTCATCAGCTGGTGGAATCGACGAGATATGTTATCAGATGATCATGAAACTACCTACTTCAGCTCTGGAAAAACTACTTGAAATTTTTAATTTTGTATGGATGAATGGTGTTTTTCCGTCTGTGTGGAAAACAGCGCTGATCATTCCCATATTAAAACCAAATAAGAACGCTTTAGACCCTGTAAGTTATAGACCGATCTCGCTCTTATCCTGTACAAACAAAATTTTGGAGAAAATGATTAGTAAAAGATTAAAGTGGATAATAGAGAAAAAAAGATTAGTCGATACCTATCAGAGTGGAAACAGAAAACGCAGGTCGACAGCGGATAATTTAGTCATGCTAGAGCACGAAATTATCACAGCTCTGAATGAAAAGGAATTTGTTATAGCTATATTTTTAGACATAAACAAATTTTTTGACCGAATTTCCAAGATCTCAGTATTAAAAAAGTTTGTTGATAGCAATATTGGTGGGCCCATGTATAAATATGTAAACAACTTCCTATCCTTTCCTCAAATAGCCGTTAAAATCGATGGCGAAATATCATCTGTCCAGAAACTAGACAACTCTGTACGTCAAGGCTCATCTTTATCTGGTGACTTATGTAATGTTGCTACAAGTGATATATCTAGCTATATTCCACGTGACGTCATGCATGGGATGTTTGTGGACGATTTGGTTGTCTATGTACGGGGCCCTGATTTAGACGCCTTAGAACAAAGGTTAAGGACAACACTTGGCAACCTAAGCGATTGGTCTGAAAGTAATGGTTTATCCTTCTCCCCAGAAAAAACGTCTGGAATAGTTTTTACCAGAAAACAATGTTATGCTCCACCTCGTTTGTATAGCTTGTCTGGTAATCTGAAGATCACAGGTTCAAATTTAAAATTAATCCAAATTTTAACATAAAAGAGGAAGGAGAAGAAAAATTTGGATACCTAAAGAATTTGAGAGAGTGAAGTTGTTCAACAGAACTACAACACTCAACAGAAAAGTAGTCTACAAAAGTTGACTACTTTTCAGAACATCAAGAAACCAAGACCACATTGGTATGATTTATAACACATAGAAAATTAGGTATATTTTTGTCATTGTTCATTTTGTAAAATGCCCCACACAAGATGAGCAATAAGAGGCACTATACTTTCCATTTCGATAATCAACAGAAGAACAGAAAGTAACCCATTGAAATAACAAGCAATATAAAAACAACATACTTGAAACAAGTAGATACCTGCTAACAGTATTCTTTTCATTGTGTCTCCAGAGCATAGGGGCTGGGTCTGGTCTGTTTGGTTCCATCACAAGTGCAACTTGATTCCTTGAATATTAAATATCAAGTATGGAGAACCAAGGAGTCAAATCAGATTGACTCTTTGACAAATGGAAATATTTCATCACCAGACTAAGTGATAGGTATGTGATATCTTTTACTTTTACATGTTTTTATTGCATAAATGTCTTCTTCTTCCTTTTTTTACTATTATTTGTCATTTTTCAAGTCCCAGTACAGGACTCAAAATTTAGTTCACTAGACAAACAGACAGATTTGACCTGAACAACCAGAGCTCTAAAAAAAAGTGCAAATTTGGAAACTTAGGTAGGTACATAACAGAAATAATTAAATTACTATAATATCTGTATCACTTACAGTGATTCATCTTATCAATTCATTTGGTGAGCTTAGTTGAAACTTTAAGGAGGAGAAAAAACAAAAAACAAAACAAACAAATCCAAATAGGACAATATTTTAACTGTTTAAAATACATGAAATTTGTAATATTTAATTAAAATGATATAAATATTTTAGGTATGGTAGGTGAATGATGTTATGTACAGAGGTAAAGCTAATAAAGCTAATTTTACAAAGTGCAAATGAAATAATTATGTAATTGAATTTGTGTATTAATTTCTAGAGTTGTAAGTACAGTAAGTAAAGTGTTGAGTAGTCATAGGTTAGGTGTACTTACTAGTACCTACTAGGTCCCATCAGATCACTTGCATTAACCAATGTAATGCATAGTATTTGTACATGTGATTGAGTTGAACATCATGTGCAGCTGGCTACTCAAAGTGCAAATGAAATAATTATGTAATTGAATTTGTGTATTAATTTCTAGAGTTGTAAGTACAGTAAGTAAAGTGTTGAGTAGTCAGAGGTTAGGTGTACTTACTAGTACCTACTAGGTCCCATCAGATCACTTGCATTAATCAATGTAATGCATAGTATTTGTACATGTGATTGAGTTGAACATCATGTGCAGCTGGTATATGGTGCATTGTGTCTTATATGTATTATGAGAGTAATGGGTAACTCTCATTATCCTTAGCAGTCCCTACATTTTTTAATCAGTAAATTGGTTACTAAATAATTTTCAAGAGCAATAAAAATAGGTATTATTCCTATCAGAATTTGTGTCTTATATTATGAGAGTAATGGGTAACTCTCATTATCCTTAGCAGTCCCTACATTTTTAATCAGTAAATTGGTTACTAAATAATTTTCAAGAGCAATAAAAATAGGTATTATTCCTATCAGAACACAAAGCTCACAATTAATAAAATCAAGCTCTTTCAATAATGGTAAACTTTAAACCACCATTGCTTGCTGGGGCTTAAAGTATTATTTGGGGCCATGTTTTCTTTGCAATGTATAAATCAGTGATAATATGCTTGCTCTTTTGCTCTTGATCAACTGTTCATCAATAAGAATCTCATCAAGTCTTGCTCCTGTCTGCACAGCTCGGACTGCAACCTCTAGATTAGCAAGCAAGTGCAGGCCACAGTCATAACTATTTTTCTGCTGTGTTGTCTTCACTTGCTTGACAAATGGTGGTTGGTTAACATCTGATGGGTTGAAATAATAATGGAGATTGTATGCAAGTTTAAGAGCTTCTCTACTGTTGGTACCCTGGAAAGAATCAGCGTGGAAGTATTCATCATTCCGTCTATCATATATGAGCAGACTCCAATGTGATCCTCCTGGTTTATCCAAGCTGTCACTATCATTCAATGCAAAAAATATATGATGATGAGATCGATCTAGGATAGGGTCAAGGAATATTTTCAATTCATCTTTCTCAACTTGTTTCAAACACTGTGTAACCTGAGGGCTCATATGAGCAGACTCCAATGTGATCCTCCTGGTTTATCCAAGCTGTCACTATCATTCAATGCAAAAAATATATGATGATGAGATCGATCAAGGATAGGGTCAAGGAATATTTTCAATTCATCTTTCTCAACTTGTTTCAAACACTGTGTAACCTGAGGGCTTACAAATAGCATACCCTTCTTGTGATAAACTTCTTTCTCCAAGTATTCTAGATAAAATGCTATGATCTCATCATTGAGCCAGTCAGATCCTTGCAATATGCTGATATCTGACTCATGCAAAACTGCATCATGATAGCTTAGAACAACCTTTGATGGCATTGTAGCAGTGTAGCTTGTTATAGATCACAGAGCACTTCTGTCAAATGGTGCTCTTGATCAACCTTCTTCGTGAACTTCACACGACTTTCCTTAACCTGTTGAATATCTCTTGACCTTTTAGTCAGTACAGCTGAAAACCGCCAAAAATCGGTCGAAACCTGTCAAAATCAGGTCGAAACACAGCTAACCGGTACTCCGATGTTAACGAAAATTGTGAAAAAGGTTTACTAATTATCCTATTTTCTTTAATCCTCTTTTCCTTCTTTCTCTGGTTTAGCAAGGAATGAAACACCTTTTTGAACTTTATTTTATACACAGAAACAAAAGATTTGAATGATAGGAGACTTTTTTGCAAAATTTTATCAGTGATACTTTTTGAACTTTATTTTATACACAGAAACAAAAGATTTGAATGATAGGAGACTTTTTTTGCAAAATTTTATCAGTGATACTAGTGATAGTGATATGATAATGTTTGAAAATTGCGCGTCAGAAAAATAAACAAACTGTGACGCACTCTAGCGCTTTTTGATCCGAACGAAATTCAAGGTAGGACTCGTGAGGTTATTTTAATTTTTGTAAACAAAACTGATAAAGGTTATCTATCCACCCTCCATAGCTGTGTTGGGCTCGAATTTCAGATAGTTTTCCTTTTCTTTAAAATGTCCAAACTAGTGTCATGGAGACATTTATCCACCAAGTTGAACTCGAATGTGTTGAGGAGAACCACTAGCCGATGTCTGAGTATAGAAGCCCCAACCATATTAGCGAGGAATACCACCACAATGTGAGTACCAGTTTTGACCCATTTGACCTCATCGGGTTATACATGTTTTTCTTGTAGGCTCCCCCTGTCTCCATGATGTCTTTTGGTGTTCTTGGATCGGATTTTTAAAGGTCAACACAATATTACATTTTTCACTAAATATTTGGCCTCTTCAATTCGGGTTATACATGTTTTTCTTGTAGGCTCCCCCTGTCTTCATGATGTCTTTTGATGTTCTTGGATCGGATTTTTAAAGGTCAACACAATATTACATTTTTCACTAAATATTTGGCCTCTTCAAGTTTACCGTGAAAATGACATTGCATTTAGTTGATCCCTTCCGATCACTTTAGCACACTGTAATCAAATGAAGAAAAACATCTTTTTTTTTCACTTCTAAGCACACACACACATTGTTTATCAGTTCTCACTCTTTGTTGGGTACATGACTAAAAGTAAAAACATGTTCACATTTCAGCTCTCCTTTCAAAAGCTCTCTCCTGCAGAATAAAGACCTCCGAAATGAAATCACTCAGTGTCGATACTATGCAGATTATCCTGACCATAGCCGAGTGGCACTTCCTGCTCTATCTCCTACCATGGAGATGGGAACCATTGTTAGCTGGGCTAAGAAAGAAGGTGAGTAGGTACCTGTTGTTTATTGACTGAAATCTATATTAGTGGGTTTGATGGCGTGGGTTTGATCCCAGCCGGGTAAACAGGAGGGTGTGGGTTCGATCCCAGCCAAGGTATGGGATTTTATCCTCAATTATTTGAGAATTTGACCACATAATAATGGAGCTCTAAGGGTTAGGTGGTAGAGAACGCCTAAGGCATTAACCTCGCCTAGTGGTTGCCTTCCACTCAAGAGTCTATTATTATTATATACTGCCGAAGGTTTCTACTATGTGTCTAGCGTAATAACATGACAATTAGCATGAATGCATTCTAAATTTTGGATCTAAATGTCTTTTTTAATATCTAAAGGTCATTTTAGGTCTAAAAGTCATATTGGATCTGGTCATTTTAGGTCTGAGGGTCATTTTAGGTTGAAGGTCATTTTAGATCTATAGGTCATATTCGACGTGAAGGTCATTTTAAAGCCTAATATTATATTAGAAGTGAAGGTCATTTTAGATCTAAAGGTCATATTAGGTCACTCTAAATTAAATATGAATAAATTAGGAACTGAAATTTGAGAAAGGTTGGTGGGGTTAATTTACATGGCATCCACCTCCTGGGACTCACACATATTTAACTGCCCTAAATTTGAGATGTTGAATTCAACATAATGTACAAAAGTACAGCATAAAAATGTCCTGAATGGACCAGCAAAAAGTCAGCATGAAGCTGGAGACAAAAGTTTGGATCTGAAGTAGTTTTTTTTTCGGTACATAGGTACTGATTTTCTCTAATCACTACGGGCTAAAAAATTCCCGGAGGGACGGACCCTGCTTGTTTAATTTAAGTAAGTATACTCGTATTTCATTAAGTTTTACTAAGTTAGGGAGGTACCTAAGTATTTACTTAACCTTTGGAAAAATAGGTAATTTATTTTACTAATTTTCAATTGTTTCATTCCAGATATGCTCAGGATAACTACAGCAATCACAGCTACAACAGCAATTATAGCGGTCGTAGTTACAATAGCAATTACAGTAATAGCTATAATAATCAAAGTGGACAGCAGAGAAGCAATCAGAATTACAAAGAAAACTCGGCACCTCAGGTAAGCTAACTGGATTCAGTTCAGCCGAAATTGAGAATCCCAAGTAGTTAGGTACACCCTAACCCAACTTTTTTCCGAGAACTGCTTCTATTCCAAAACTTACCTTTGCTTTTACATACAGCAATCACAGCTACAACAGCAATTATAGCGGTCGTAGTTACAATAGCAATTACAGTAATAGCTATAATAATCAAAGTGGACAGCAAAGAAGCACAAATCAGAATTACAAAGAAAACTCGGCACCTCAGGTAAGCTAACTGGATTCAGTTCAGCCGAAATTGAGAATCCCAAGTAGTTAGGTACACGCTAACCCAACTTTTTTCTGAGAACTGCTTCTATTCCAAAACTTACCTTTGCTTTTACATTTGTTAACCAAATCTCTCTTCTTTTACTTTTCAGTCAAGCTCGAATTTCAGTTTCACCAAAACTCTCAGCTCAGTACAATCCTCATCAGGTGATGGCCCATCTTCACTTCAGCAAAGAATAAACCCAACCACTACCTCATCTGCTTCTACCAGTAGTTTCTCATTTGTCAAAGCTCTGCAGGAAAAGAACAAAAATACTCCTCTGTCATCAACAGATAGTAGTTTGTATAGTAAAATAGAAGACTTAGCAGAAGACCAGAAGATTCAGTTCAAAGCTGCAGAGTTTACCTGTGGGAAAGTTCCAGTGTTACCACCTAGTATTGATTTATGTTAAAGTCAGTCTGCTGATACTTCTGACAATATGAACTTGATTCCTTGAATATTAAATATCAAGTATGGAGAACCAAGGAGTCAAATCAGATTGACTCTTTGACAAATGGAAATATTTCATCATCAGACTAAGTGATAGGTATGTGATATCTTTTACTTTTACATGTTTTTATTGCATAAATGTCTTCTTCCTTTTTTTACTACTATTTGTCATTTTTCAAGTCCCAGTACAGGACTCAATTTAGTTTACCAGACAAACAGACAGATTTGACCTGAACAACCAGAGCTCTAAATTAAATTAGGTAGCATTTTAGCCCTTTAAGCGCTAGTTCGCGGACTCGATTCCTGCCCGGGGAAAACTTTATCCTAAACAAATACCTAAGGTTAAATTCCCGGAACGGCTGGCTTTTTCCTATCCTGTCCTCTCATCGATTTCGAGGCGATAAGACCTCAGTAGTTAGAATTCCCTCTCTCACATATCTTCGAAAATAATAATTAAAACACACACAAAAAAGTTCTTTTCTTGATTTTTATATGTCCTCTATGTTTCAGATATCCGCCAATGACAAACCTCCACACGCACATGATACCTTATTTATAGTTTTTATTCTTCCATCTCTGTTATTCTTGTTACCAAGGTAAAATGACTCTCCTACCTTGTAAACTACTGCCGAAGGTTTCTACTATGTGTCTAGCGTAATAACATGACAATTAGCATGAATGCATTCTAAATTTTGGATCTAAATGTCTTTTTTAATATCTAAAGGTCATTTTAGGTCTAAAAGTCATATTGGATCTGGTCATTTCAGGTCTGAGGGTCATTTTAGGTTGAAGGTCATTTTAGATCTATAGGTCATATCAGACGTGAAGGTCATTTTAAAGCCTAATATTATATTAGGAGTGAAGGTCATTTTAGATCTAAAGGTCATATTAGGTCACTCTAAATTAAATATGAATAAATTAGGAACTGAAATTTGAGAAAGGTTGGTGGGGTTAATTTACATGGCATCCTCTATACCTTTAGGTATCTTCTTTTATAAAGAAAACTTCGTTGCATTTTCAAAACCATAAATTATTATTGTTTTATCTATGCTATTTTGTATTTTCTTCTGAGCGCCGGCCAAACACAGTCTGACGAGCCCTCCTGTGAGGAGCTCTCAGGTGTTGGCGAAATGGTTGATGGTTCTCCCACCACTTTGTGGTTGCTACCTCAGATCTTAGCTCACTGTATTTATAAGGGTATTATGTAGTTATGCCGTCGAATGCACCAGGGCAAGGATAGGTATATCCTGTCAAGAATCACTCATCATTTAGAATAGAATGATACATATTTATTATCAGTTTTCTATTCTAAATAATCAGTGATAATAAAGTGTCATTTAAATAGGAAATTGATAATAGGTAAATGATATTTATTATCACTTTTCTATTCTAAATGATCAGTGATATTAAAGTATCATTTAGAATAGAAAAGTGATAAAAAAGCATATCAGTTTTCTATTCTAAATAATCAGTGATAATAAAGTGTCATTTAAATAGGAAATTGATAATAGGTAAATGATATTTATTATCACTCTTCTATTCTAAATGATCAGTGATAATAAAGTATCATTTAGAATAGAAAAGTGATAAAGCATACCTATCTTATCTGATTGGTCAAAAACTTTTTCTCATTCACAGGGTGGCACAGTGTCTATATCTAACCTAGGCATGTTTGGTATCAAGAACTTCTCTGCTATCATCAATCCCCCTCAAGCGTGCATTCTGGCTGTAGGAAGTTTATCTCAACGTCTCGTCAGAGAGGGCAACGAGTAAGTTTCACCCTCACATTTCTATACATATCATAACCTAAGCAGCTCCATCGATGAAACAGAAAATGGCACGTTCCTTTTGAAGTTATAATGATATACATAACTCTGAAAAAACAAATTTGACACAGGAAAATCTGGTGTGAACTTCACACGACTTTCCTTAACCTGTTGAATATCTCTTGACCTTTTAGTCAGTACAGCTGAAAACCGCCAAAAATCGGTCGAAAACTGTCAAAATCAGGTCGAAACACAGCTAACCGGTACTCCGATGTTAACGAAAAGTATGAAAAAGGTTTACTAATTTACTATACAAATAATCCTCTTTTCCTTCTACCAGACCATAGCCGAGTGGCACTTCCTGCTCTATCTCCTACCATGGAGATGGGAACCATTGTCAGCTGGGCTAAGAAAGAAGGTGAGTAAGTAGGTACCCTATTGTTTATTGACTGAAATGTAAATTAACAGAGGGAACTGTAACTGCTATGGTCTTATCGTCCCGAAATCGAAGAGAGAAGGAAGACAGGATAGGAGAAAGCCAGCTGTTCCGAGACCGAACATTATCCCATCAGGATAAAATCTGCCCCAGGCAGGAATCAAACCTGCGGCCTAGAACTTACAAGGCAGACGCGCTACCAACCAAGCTAACTAGGCTGGCAAATACCTATTGTTTATTGACTGAAATGTAAATTAGGGTTCAAAATTTTAACCTCCTGGGACTCACACATATTTAACTGCCCTAAATTTGAGATGTTGAATTCAACATAATGTACAAAAGTACAGCATAAAAATGTCCCAAATGGACCAGCAAAAAGTCAGCATGAAGCTGGAGACAAAAAGTTTGGATCTGAAGTAGTTTTTTTCACCTCCTGGGACTCACACATATTTAACTGCCCTAAATTTGAGATGTTGAATTCAACATAATGTACAAAAGTACAGCATAAAAATGTCCCAAATGGACCAGCAAAAAGTCAGCATGAAGCTGGAGACAAAAAGTTTGGATCTGAAGTAGTTTTTTTAATTAGGGTTCAAAATTTTAACCTCCTGGGACTCACACATATTTAACTGCCCTAAATTTGAGATGTTGAATTCAACATAATGTACAAATGTACAGCATAAAAATGTCCCAAATGGACCAGCAAAAAGTCAGCATGAAGCTGGAGACAAAAGTTTGGATCTGAAGTAGTTTTTTTTTTTCCACTCAACATTTGATTTTAATTTAATATTTCAGGAGATAAGCTGAATGAGGGAGATCTTCTAGCTGAAATTGAAACAGACAAAGCCACAATGGGCTTTGAAACACCTGAAGAAGGATATCTGGCCAAAATTTTAGTTCCTGCAGGATCTAAAGATGTTCCCATTGGAAAGGTATGCTATTCTCAAGAGAGTATTATTTGAACATCCCATAATGCTGACTAGTGTGGACAATACATTCACCTTGGATTTTTTTTTATTATTATTATTATTATTTTTATTTTTTTTAGTAGAATTTCTTTTAAGTTCATAGGTTTTAGACCATTTTCAGAACAATGTAACCAGTTGCCATCCGCCATCCGCAAGAATTTCCATTTTGCAATTATTTTTTGTGTGACCCAGACTTATGATGCTTTAACTTTGACTCTATTAAATTTCCCTCATCAGCTGGTCTGCATCATTGTGGAGAATGAAAGTGATGTTGCTGCATTTAAAGATTTCAAGGATGATGCTCCCCCTGCTGCAGGGGCCAGTGCTCCTGCTCCTCCTCCACCTAAAGTTGCTGCTGCCCCACCCCCTCCCCCACCTAAAGCTGCCCCTGCACCTAGCCCCACACCTGTTCCATCTCAGAAGACTTCTGGAGGCACCAGAGTATATGCCAGCCCTCTTGCCAAACGTCTAGCAGCAGAGAAGGGTCTGGATTTGAGTGTAAGTACCTTCCTAAGGCCATTGGTAATTCAGTGTTCATTTTATCAATTAAGTGCTTGTCTGGTAATCTGAAGATCACAGGTTCAAATTTAAAATTAATCCAAATTTTAACATAAAAGAGGAAGGAGAAGAAAAATTTGGAGAAAACAACTACAACACTCAACAGAAAAATAGTCAACAAAAGTTGACTACTTTTCAGAACATCAAGAAACCAAGACCACATTGGTATGGTTTATAACACATGGAAAATTAGGTATATTTTTGTCATTGTTCATTTCGTAAAATGCCCCACAAAAGATGAGCAATAAGAGGCACTATACTTTCCATTTCGATAATCAACAGAAGAACAGAAAGTAACCCATTGAAATAACAAGCAATAGAAAAACAACATACTTGAAACAAGTCGATACCTGCTAACAGTATTCTTTTCATTGTGTCTCCAGAGCATAGGGGCTGGGTCTGGTCTGTTTGGTTCCATCACAAGTGCAGATCTAAGCAAGGCATCTAAAGCCGGTGCTGTTGCTGCTCCGTCCAAGTCAGCTAAACCTACTGCTAATGGCCCATTCACTGATTTGCCTGTGTCTGGAGTCCGTGGTGTTATTGCCAAACGTTTGCTCCAATCTAAACAGGTGAGCCTTTTCATACCTTGAGCTTTTTAATTTCCTATTTATCGTCTCATATTCCCGTAGTATGTCCCTCATCAGATGTGGAGTAAAATGATACTGATGAGAGACACATTACTTCCTATTAAGGTGCTGGGTCAACACAAGAACACCAGAAAATAACGAGTTAAAATATTTTCAATCGAAATACTTGTGCAATTTTTTTGTCCATTCTGGGAATCGAACCCGGGACCTCCTTTATGGCAAGCAATCGCGTGACCACTGGACCAATCGTGCCTCATTTAAATTTCAATTCCATTCTCTACATTTCAGACTATTCCCCACTATTATTTGAACGTGGACGTACATATTCCCGTAGTATGTCCCTCATCAGATGTGGAGTAAAATAATACTGATGAGAGACACATTACTTCCTATTAAGGTGCTGGGTCAACACAAGAACATCAGAAAATAACGAGTTAAATATTTTCAATCGAAATACTTGTGCTTTTTTTTTCTTTTTGTCCATTCTGGGAATCGAACCCGGGACCTCCTTTGTGGCAAGCAATCGCGTGACCTTTGGACCAATCGTGCCTCATTTAAATTTCAATTCCATTCTCCACATTTCAGACTATTCCCCACTATTATCTGAACGTTGACGTCCGTCTGAACAAGGTGATCAAGCTAAGAGAACAGATGAACAAAGCTCTGGAGAAGAGAGGCGCCAAACTGTCCATCAATGATTTCATTATCAAAGCCACTGCCCTGGCCTCAAGGAGAGTACCTGAGGCAAACTCTTCCTGGCAAGATACCTTCATTCGAGAGTAAGTTTGGCCGGAATCACTGTCCGAGTTGAAATAGAATGCCAGTCGTTCCGATAACGAAACATCAAAAAGGAAAGGAATTAGGATTATGTTCGCGCTGGACGGGAATCGAACCACTGACCTAGCGGCCCTAGCGCTTTCAATACAGGTGCTAGGTAACTAGGCTCTCTAACTTGTCTTATTTTTCTTTTAAATTTTAAAATCCACCAGTCACGTTCCTTAATCTCATTTAATGCCAGTCGTTCCGATAACGAAACATCAAAAAGGAAAGGAATTAGGATTATGTTCGCGCTGGACGGGAATCGAACCACTGACCTAGCACTTTCAATACAGGTGCTAGGTAACTAGGCTCTCTAACTTGTCTTATTTTTCATTCAAATTTTAAAATCCACCAGTCACGTTCCTTAATCTCATTTAGAAGGCCAGTTAAATTCTCTGAAGAAGAAGAACACAGGGCTGGTCTGGGCTTAAAAACCCGATAATCTTATGAGCATGAGATTAGTAGTTAGAAAAATTGTCAATACTTCTGTTTTCTCGACTGACAGATCCATGACTTTTACTTCAGGTATCATTCTGTGGATGTGAGCGTAGCAGTGAACACAGACAAAGGCCTGTTCACGCCTATTGTATTTGACGCGGATAAGAAGGGACTGGTGGATATAAGCAATGATGTCTTATTTTTCATTCAAATTTTAAAATCCACCAGTCACGTTCCTTAATCTCATTTAGAAGGCCAGTTAAATTCTCTGAAGAAAGCAATGATGTGAAAACCCTCGCTGCCAAGGCCAAGGAAGGAAAACTGCAACCACATGAATTCCAGGTAAGATAAATCAGCCTTACTTTTGGAAAATGACCTAATAGTCAACTCCGAGCATTTGAAAACAATAACAACTTATGGAAAATAATTTGATTCTAAAAGCTAATAGGTAAACGGATAGGTACTAGCAATGATGTGAAAACCCTCGCTGCCAAGGCCAAGGAAGGAAAACTGCAACCACATGAATTCCAGGTAAGATAAATCAGCCTTACTTATGGAAAATTACCTAATAGTCAACTCCGAGCATTTGAAAACAATAACAACCCTTGGAAAATATTTGATTCTAAAACCTAATAGGTAAACGGATAGGTAGTTGAAATGAGTTAGTCAGATAACTTCCCAAGATAACTCTCATCTGATTTTAATAAAAGTTTTACAAATTCTCTAATACACTATGAGTCGATGACCATCTGTTCCCTAAAAAACTTGTTTTACCTGGTCCAAAGTTCTGATCATTTAGAGTAGAAAAGTGATAATAAATGATATTTAGAATGTCACGGGGTTATTTGGCCCGTGGCGAGAGGATAAATGAAAACACGACTGCCGAAGGTTTCTACTATGTGTCTAGCGTAATAACATGACAATTAGGATGAATTCATTCTAAATTTTGGATCTAAATGTCATCAGTTTAATTGTAAAACCCTCTGATGTTTGACATTTTTCTTTTATATTTTGACATTCTCCATTTAAGATCAGACATTGCCATCCAGGCCTTATTGCTGAAAGCTATGCAAATTTCATGTGTTTCCGAACTGTTGATTGGTCTAACTCTAAAATTTAGCCAATCAGATGTTGTAATTATTTGATTCACAAGAGATGTTCATTATTTTTAGGGTTTTGGATTAGTGAATTTCTCGACCCCGCCGGGAATCGAACCCGGGTCTCCCGCGTGCAAGGCGAGTGCAGTGACCACTACGCCATGGGAGCTGACACTTTCAGGATTGTAACGCCCGTGTTCATTATTGTCAGTGATCTTATAACAAAGCTTTTTTGTGGAAATTTTGAAGTGGAATGAGGAAGATAACGCTTGAAAACTGAAAAAAAAAACCTTTGTCAGAAAAACAATGGAAGTTTCAACTGCCTGTACCTATGTATGTCACAGATCAGAGAACAGATTAACATCTTATCTGTAATGTTCACATATGACTGAGCTATGCCTATCTACAAACCCTTGTGAATAGGACTAGTGTATGAAGGAAACATTTCAACTTTATACTTAGGTTCATGTATTGAACTGGAGTGAAAGAGTGTGCCACCTCGAAAAATCATTCTGGCTCGGTATACATACATATATCGAAGTCTTTCTGATATAAGTAGTTATCTACCTACAGTACCTATATATCAATTATCGAACCTGGGACTATTTGTATGGCAAACAAGTACGTTACCACTGGACTTGACTGGACCAACTTTACGAAGGTACCTAAAGCGGTAAGTGGTATACTCGCGTGTTATCTGTATGACCCTATAGTACGTAAAGGAATATATTAGAGGTACAAACTGCTTTACCTGGGAAACATGTTCTGGTAATCTAGTCACATTAAATGTTTGACTGCCTGTCAGGGGCGGTAAATTTCATCAAAAGTGAACCAATCCCTTGTTCTGGAGTTAATATGAAACAAACAGATAAAAGAGTTCTATACGAACCTGCAAAAAAATCTTTATGTCACCCAAAAGGACCAGGGGCGGTTTTAGGAATAGGCCCCCTAGGCTCGGACCTAGGGGCGCACGTGTCCAAGGGCCCAAAGAACGTTTAAAAGGCCAACATTATTGAGAACAAGGAAAACATCAAGGAGGACGAGTTACGTACGTAATATAAAAAAGGTAGATAGGTATAATTACCTAGATACATATCAATAACATATCTACACTTAGTATATATTATTTCCTCCCCCGTATCACAAGGGGACTTGTGTTACACGCGAGCTAAGACAGGACATTGTCTCGTCTCATGATTTTTCTGCGAGATGAGGCAATATTCCTTTCTCATCATCACTGCTTCACTGAAGGGTGCTAGAATTTACTACTTTAAGGGTGCACTAAAATTCATGGGCCTATAGAGGGGCTGAAAATGATTTCAGGTCTGAGGGTCATTTTAGGTTGAAGGTCATTTTAGATCTATAGGTCATATCAGACGTGAAGGTCATTTTAAAGCCTAAGAAAATGTAAATCCGGGCCTGCTGGCTGCAATAGCTAATACATGATCCATGTCGGAAGCATTACCATAGACTAATGGTCTGGTACTCTAGTACTAAATCAGTAGGTACTCGGGTGCCACAAGACATAGTGCCACACTGTGTAGGTAGGTAGGTACGTTGAAATCTGGCATTGTTAAAACTTTAAACAGAGCTAATGTTCCTAATGCTCTACATGTGTTCAACAACACATTCGCTCCCCTACCCCCCATTTTTTTTTTTTTTTTGTAAAAATTTCGCGTAAAGGCAATTACCTACAAGTAACAATAAAGTATTTTGTGTTACGTAAATACCTAACAAAAAATATCGGTTCTCTTATTAATTTCTATTTTACTGATAATGTATATTGTGTTTTATTTTGTACTTTTTGCAGACAACGCCCATGATGACACTCTTCAAATCAAGCTTCTGCTGAGAGTTCACAACGCTTTATGTCGCGTGTCACACCTTACATCCGATGTGTTCGCCGTGCAAATTCTTCTCAGTGTGGCGAGCTGCTTCGCGTAATCATTGTTCTTTTGCATTATTACTAATAGTTTATGGACCATAGAAAATGAAGGCTCAATTGGGCACAGAATTTACCAATTTTATCATTATTATTTATTATTTTTTTTTAACCTACATAGCGAGTATCTTTGTCAAATTTCATCGTGTGGCGAGCTGCTTCGCGTAATCATTGTTCTTTTGCATTATTACTAATAGTTTAATGGACCATAGAAAATGAAGGCTCAATTGGGCACAGAATTTACCAATTTTATCATTATGTGTGGCGAGCTGCTTCGCGTAATCATTGTTCTTTTGCATTATTACTAATAGTTTAATGGACCATAGAAAATGAAGGCTCAATTGGGCTCAGAATTTACCAATTTTATCATTATTATTTTTTTTACCTACCTACATAACGAGTATCTTTATCAAATTTCATCAAAAGTGAACCAATCCCTTGTTCTGGAGTTAATGTGAAACAAACAGATTGATAAAAGAGTTCTATACGAACCTGCAAAAAAAAAAAAAATCTTTATGTCACCCAAAAGGATAAATTTCATCAAAAGTGAACCAATCCCTTGTTCTGGAGTTAATATGAAACAAACAGATAAAAGAGTTCTATACGAACCTGCAAAAAAAATTCTTTATGTCACCCAAAAGGACTCGAATCTCAGCCCGCCGGATTACGAATTCACATCTGAGCTACTGGTGTTGGGGTTGTTGACCTCCTTATTCTTTCACAGGTACCTCACCTCCAACTTGTACTACCTGAGCATCACCCTCCTCAATGTTTACCAGATAGAGGAATCGAACCGCGGTTATCGGAAGTTAGTGTTCCTTCTGTTCTGTTCCTACTGGATAGTGAGCATGTTCCTAGAGTTACTCTTCATTGTGAAAGCCTGCGAGCGACCTGTCAAGGCGGTATGTTTTGGGTTAAGTGGCAGAAGATAGAGCTTTATCACGTTGTTAGAACTCCTTCATTTTTTTTTTTTTTTAAATAAATAAATAAATGTCTTAAAAGAAATTGTCCGATTATTTCAACAGTAGGCCGCTATATTAGGTAGTACGCCTGCCCTGTAAGCGCTAGGTCGCGGACTCGATTCCTGCCCGGGGAAAACTTTATCCTAAACAAATAAGGTTAAATTCCCGGAACGGCTGGTTTTTTCCTATCCTGTCCTCTCATCGATTTCAAGGCGATAAGACCTCAGTAGTTAGAATTCCCTCTATACTACTCTATCGCATTTCTTCGAAAATAATAATTAATTTAAACACACACACAAAAAAGTTCTTTTCTTGATTTTTTTATGTCCTCTATGTTTCAGATATCCGCCAATGACAAACCTCCACACGCACATGATACCTTATTTATAGTTTTTATTCTTCCATCTCTGTTATTCTTGTTACCAAGGTAAAATGACTCTCCTACCTTGTAAACTGAACGCCTGAAAATCAAGTGATTATGCAATGTGCAAATCATGTAAGATTAGTGGAGATGTCACTTGCACGAGATTTTCCTTTGCACTGTGTAGGAAGTGGCAGAGAATGCCACTTTGCTTAAGCCAGCAACTCACTATCAGGTAGAGCTGACAGGCGGACCTAATCAGGAGTACCTGTCAGGTCTACCTGATAGTGAGTGGCTGGCCTTAGGGTTATTAATGATTTCTACTATCCGCTCAGGGCATTCTCCAGTAAAAGTATGTTCAGAGAACGGGCCTTTTTTGAGCCCCGTAGGAAGGGACCTTTTTTTTATCCCAATGTAACCAAGAAAGTAATTTCTAAATGTCTTTTTTAATATCTAAAGGTCATTTTAGGTCTAAAAGTCATATTGGATCTGGTCATTTCAGGTCTGAGGGTCATTTTAGGTTGAAGGTCATTTTAGATCTATAGGTCATATCAGACGTGAAGGTCATTTTAAAGCCTAATATTATATTAGGAGTGAAGGTCATTTTAGATCTAAAGGTCATATTAGGTCACTCTAAATTAAATATGAATAAATTAGGAACTGAAATTTGAGAAAGGTTGGTGGGGTTAATTTACATGGCATCCTCTATACCTTTAGGTATCTTCTTTTATAAAGAAAACTTCGTTGCATTTTCAAAACCATAAATTATTATTGTTTTATCTATGCTATTTTGTATTTTCTGTGCGGTTTTTTTCTTTCGAGGATATCAGTAATGTCCTATACTGAAACTTGGCCTGGCGCACTGCCGATACTGTACGGTCAAATGAGGTTGAAATTTCTCTTTTTTCTAAACTACCCCAGTATATGTTTCGAGTGATATTTATAAGGTAGTATAGATTGGTGTGATTGCATACAGTGAGACTATAAGAACTTGGGCCTGCAAAAGACTTCAGAACCCCCCTGTCTTATGTTCTGTAAATACAAAAGTGCTATTCTTTTTTGTTTTATTATCTGTAACAAATTTATAGAGCAAAATATTTGTAAATAGTCAAAGTAATTCTCCTGTTACCGTGGATATTTTTTACTCAAAATGTGTTCAGTCTTCGATTTCAAATCACATCTCAGGCGTAAGACGTGACTTTTATTTATAAATTTTCTCACCTCTTTTTTTCTAAGCTTTTGTCTGTTGTCCTATTTATTTACGTTCTCTAATTTTCTACTGAACAAACAAGGCTTTAGGGAAAAAAAAAAATATAGATTCAGAGCAATAGTTTTTAAAAACAAAACTGGTTAGCATTGATTTACTAAAGGAGTAAAGGGCAAAAATTATTTCTTATTTTATATGTATTTTAGATCAAGATTACAATTGAACAAAGTTGTAATTGGGTCAGCTTGATTTCAATTTTTGAATTTTCAGGAAAATGGACAGGTCAGGAATCTATTTCCAAAGTTTGATTTATTGTATGTTTAATTTTACCTAATGTTAACTTACACGTTTAACAAAATCAGTTTAATTGTAAAACCCTCTGATGTTTGACATTTTTCTTTTATATTTTGACATTCTCCATTTAAGATCAGACATTGCCATCCAGTGCCCTAAATCACCAAAAGATCAAGATTACAATTGAACAAAGTTGTAATTGGGTCAGATTGATTTCAATTTTTGAATTTTCAGGAAAATGGACAGGTCAGGAATCTGTTTCCCAATTATCATGGGAAAACCTCAAAGTTGATTTACTGTTCGTTTAATTTTACCTAATGTTAACTTATACGTTTAACAAAATCTGTCTAAGTAAAAACCTCTGATGATGCCGTATTTTATATTTTGACATTCTCCATTTAAGATCAGACATTGCCATTCTTTTACAAGTGGTGTTCATGAACTTTAAGGTTTTGGTTTATTTTTTGATGATGTGTCGAAATCATGCTGAAAGCTATGCAAATTTCATGTGTTTCCGAACTGTTGATTGGTCTAACTCTAAAATTTAGCCAATCAGATGTTGTAATTATTTGTTTCACAAGAGATGTTCATTATTTTTAGGGTTTTGGATTAGTTTTTGATGTGTCGAAATCGAAATGTAAGAAACGATTACACCTTCAGGTTTTTTACGAATATAATTATGTACATTCCAGGTTTTATTGTAGTAGTTAGAGTTACCTATATTGAGTGGTGGTGTGAAAAGGCATTAAGGTGTATTATGTGCTATCCACAAGAAAGGATAAAACTAGGTCGGAAAGCAGAATTTTGAATTTGGACGAATCATATCGAAATATGGAATTGTAAATACTTTTCCATACTTTGGTGATTTAGGGCACAGGTCTTATTGCTGAAAGCTATGCAAATTTCATGTGTTTCCGAACTGTTGATTGGTCTAACTCTAAAATTTAGCCAATCAGATGTTGTAATTATTTGATTCACAAGAGATGTTCATTATTTTTAGGGTTTTGGATTAGTTTTTGATGTGTCGAAATCGAAATGTAAGAAACGATTACACCTTCAGGTTTTTTACGAATATAATTATGTACATTCCAGGTTTTATTGTAGTAGTTAGATTTACCTATATTGAGTGGTGGTGTGAAAAGGCATTAAGGTGTATTGTGTGCTATCCACAAGAAAGGATAAAACTAGGTCGTTATATTAGAGGAATAACTACGTCAATTCTATTAATAAATTTATTTTATAACTTACCAAATTTTAAAATTAATAGTATCTTATTTCAACTTTTTGTTCTCTATTATTTTAGCTACCTAAAGAATTTTACGTTCAAGCCATACACCGATTCTGCCTGTTTGCTTGGAATATTTGTTTGTGTCAACATAGCTAGCTTATTGTGTGTTTAATACCTTATTCAATTCTTCTCACTTTAAGTGAATAAACTGTTTGGAATTATTTTAGCTACCTAAAGAATTTTACGTTCAAGCCATACACCGATTCTGCCTGTTTGCTTGGAATATTTGTTTGTGTCAACATAGCTATGTAGCTTATTGTGTGTTTAATACTTTATTCAATTCTTCTCACTTTAAGTGAATAAACTGTTTGGAAGAAATAATGTGGGAGACTTTGTATTAACCTCGCTTGTTGTCTATTAAGAGTCTATTGTTATAATTAAAATCATCAGAATATTAAATTTCTCCCGTTCTATCCTGTCTATCTTTTTTTCTGCCTAAATTTTATAGAAATGGGCGGACTTTTTCAACAATGAAAAGAAATTTATTTGTTCACTCACTTGTTGTCTATTAAGAGTCTATTGTTATAATTAAAATCATCAGAATATTAAATTTCTCCCGTTCTATCCTGTCTATCTTTTTTTCTGACTAAATTTTATAGAAATGGGCGGACTTTTTCAACAATGAACAGAAATTTATTTGTTCACTCATAGGTAAATGCGACGGATAGAAGCTTCACACTTCTCAAGTCTTGCTCATTATTTCAACCTTCAGTTCAGAATATTATACTCAATTATTTACTCAAATTCTACTACAGCCTACGTTTATTGTAAATGGAAATTGTTTGTTAAGAGAAAATTTAAGCTAAAAATAAGTAAATGTTATTCTATTCAATTATAGTTTTGTTAAAAACGTGTTTGTCCATCGTTTCCTTATTTTGAATTATTTCACAGGCTACCTAGGGTTATCTGATAAAATTTATTATTTTAATTGGATAAAGGACTGATCAAATTCAACTCGTAAATAATGAAAATTGACTTTTTTATATTTTACCTTTGTAAGTACTTTCAGGATTGTAACGCCCGTGTTCATTATTGTCAGTGATCTTATAGACAAAGCTTTTTTGTGGAAATTTTGAAGTGGAATGAGGAAGATAACGCTTGAAAACTGATAATGAAAATTGACTTTTTTATATTTTACCTTTGTAAGTACTTTCAGGATTGTAACGCCCGTGTTCATTATTGTCAGTGATCTTATAAACAAAGCTTTTTTTGTGGAAATTTTGAAGTGGAATGAGGAAGATAACGCTTGAAAACTGAAAAAAAAACCTTTGTCAGAAAAACAATGGAAGTTTCAACTGCCTGTACCTATGTATGTCACAGATCAGAGAACAGATTAACATCTTATCTGTAATGTTCACATATGACTGAGCTATGCCTATCTACAAACCCTTGTGAATAGGACTAGTGTATGAAGGAAACATTTCAACTTTATACTTAGTTACTTAGGTTCATGTATTGAACTGGAGTGAAAGAGTGTGCCACCTCGGAAAAATCATTCTGGCTCGGTATACATATATCGAAGTCTTTCTGATATAAGTAGGTATCTACCTACAGTACCTATTTATACCTAAGTTCATTGTTAAAACCGTGATTTATTATTTCGACTGCCGATGTAGGACGAGAGATCTCTTAATTTTATCCCCTCCCATTTGAATAACTTACTACTGACTTTCCGTGTCCGGCTATATTTGAATAACTGCAAAACACCCATCGGAACACAAACAAAAAGATCGTCTCCTCAAGGAAATGGATGTGATTTTTGGCGTTTTTAGGACCAGGAACACCTTTATTTCACTATTACATTCAAATTTAAAATTAACGCTCCACCCTAGGAAAAATCATTCTGGCTCGGTATACATATAGTCTTTCTGATATAAGTAGGTATCTACCTACAGTACCTATTTATACCTAAGTTCATTGTTAAAACCGTGATTTATTATTTCGACTGCCGATGTAGGACGAGAGATCTCTTAATTTTATCCCCTCCCATTTGAATAACTTACTACTGACTTTCCGTGTCCGGCTATATTTGAACTGCAAAACACCCATCAGAACACAAACAAAAAGATCGTCTCCTCAAGAATCGAACCCGCAACCCTCGTCATGGAAGCCGGCGTCACCTCCGACATCTCCCTCCTCTTCCGCGTGTCCCGACTGATCGGTATCACCCCGTATACTCTACCTGCCTTCTCCCTGTCCTACCCTTTAATCGCCATGTCAACCATTCTCATTCTCATCCTAACGCTTAACCTATCCGGGTTTCTCCTAGCCAAAGTGAATGTGTATGTTATAGACTTCGTTTCGCAGAACTTCAGCCTCGTCAACGTGACGAGCTACGCGGTTCTGGCCATTATTCAGTCCGTTCGAGGCCGGGCTAAGGTGGCAACTTCAGCCTCGTCAACGTGACGAGCTACGCGGTTCTGGCCATTATTCAGTCCGTTCGAGGCCGGGCTAAGGTGGCTAAGATATTCAACAAGCTCAATAAGATGGATGTGCAGTTGAAATGTATTGGGGTGGAGGTGCCCAGCTATAAGCGGCAGGTTAGGATGAAGTTGGTGTACTTGGGTATCATTTTGGTGATGCATCAGGGACCGGACTTGCTGATTTGGCTGACAGGTATAATAATAATAAAAATAAAATTAGACATTTATTTATTAAAATGAAAAACCAAGCCTAGTTAGCTTGGTTGGTAGCGCGTCTGCCTTGTGAGCGCTAGGCCGCGGGTTCGGTTCCCGCCCGGGGCGGATTTTATCCTGAACTTTCTCTTATCCTGTCTTCCTTCTCTCTTCGATTTCGGAACGATAAGACCTTAGTAGTACAGTTCCCTCTATCAAACCTCACAAATTGGGTCACAATGTCCCTCCTTTTTCTCTCCTCCAGATCAGTACGTGTATCACCCATCCTATTTCATCACGGTGATCTACTGCCAAGCAGTACGTCTATTGAGTGAGTTCCAATTCGTCACCTATCTTCATTTAGCATCCAACCGATTCGATATTATCAATGCTCGCATGAAATCCTACGGAGTGTCCAAACTTCTGTTCGTGCGAGATTTTAAACACCCTGCATATGGTGAGTGATGAGCGAAGATTGAGCTCTACAATTTTGCATTGATTTCATAGTTTTTGTCTTGAAATCTGTATGTTTTTGATGTAATGTGCAAAAGGCAATGTTCAACACAAAGGAAATTTGTTTGTTACCTGCATAACAATAACTCTACAATTTTGCATTGATTTCATAGTTTGTCTTGAAATCTGTATGTTTTTGATGTAATGTGGCAAAAGGAAATGTTCAACACAAAGGAAATTTGTTTGTTACCTACATAACAATCGGGTCCGAATTGAGCTTTTGCAGATCCTCTTTTTCTGACCGAGGTACCTACTAGGTATAATAGGTAATAGGTAACCAAACCTTAGAAAGAGAGGACTTTGAGGTGACCAGTTTTTTGTGAATGCCTGGATCACCCATCCTATTTCATCACGGTGATCTACTGCCAAGCAGTACGTCTATTGAGTGAGTTCCAATTCGTCACCTATCTTCATTTAGCCTCCAACCGATTCGATATTATCAATGCTCGCATGAAATCCTACGGGGTTTCCAAACTTCTATTCGTGCGAGATTTTAAACACCCTGTATATGGTGAGTGATGAGCGAAGATTGAGCTCTACAATTTTGCATTGATTTCATAGTTTGTCTTGAAATCTGTATGTTTTTGATGTAATGTGGCAAAAGGAAATGTTCAGCACAAAGGAAATTTGTTTGTTACCTGCATAACAATTGGGTCCGAATTGAGCTTTTGTAGATCCTCTTTTTCTGACCGAGGTACCTACTAGGTATAATAATAGGTAACCAAACCTCAAGAAAGATGGGACTTTGAGGTGACCAGTTTTTTATGAACGCCTGATTTCCTTCTATATCCTCTCCCGTAGAAACGTACCTGCCGACTTCTTGTCTGTTACTCTGTCGTGTGATCATCGTGTTATTGACGGAGCCGTGGGTGCACAGTGGCTGCAGGCATTCAAAGAACTACTGGAAACACCGGAGAATATGCTGCTGTAATGTTGATGGAACCCGGGCCCGATGTGAAATGAAGTAAGTATAGAGATAGAGCTTTATCACATTGTTAAAACTCCTTCAATTGAATAAATAAATGTCTTAAAAGAAATTGTCCGATTATTTCAACAGTAGGCCGCTATATTAGGTAGCACGCCTGCCCTGTAAGCGCTAGGTCGCGGATTTCAGCTCTCCTTTCAAAAGCTCTCTCCTGCAGAATAAAGACCTCCGAAATGAAATCACTCAGTGTCGATACTATGCAGATTATCCAGACCATAGCCGAGTGGCACTTCCTGCTCTATCTCCTACCATGGAGATGGGAACCATTGTCAGCTGGGCTAAGAAAGAAGGTGAGTTGGTACCTATGGAGCATTTTAGGAACCCCCCCCCCCCCCCAACTTTTCCGAAATTCAGTCCGATCGAATTTTGAGGGCCGCAGGCGAAATTTTTTTATCCGAATTTTTAAATTCGAAGACTTGCTCAATACCAAACCTTTTTTTTACATTTAGTAAGTTTGTACAAATCGTAAAAAGCTTCGCGGGCCAGAAAAATGATCTGGCGGGCCACATGTGGCCCGCGGGCCGCTAGTTGGAAACCCCTGTCCTATATCTTCTCATGTACCTTGTTAATCGCCCACGTTTCTGCCCCATACATCATTGCCGGTCTCACCACTGATTTATACACTTTTCCCTTTATCCTCAAGTTCATTTTCCTCTCACACAATACTCCAGTCACTCTCTTCCATTGGAATCCCTATCAAGAAATGATAATATTTTTAATTGAAGTCCAATTTATAAGTGAGATTATTGCTTACAGCAATATATTTCTTCCGCTACCAATATATATAACTTATTTCCAGACGATGCTGTGGTTCAGTACACTCAGGCGTGTCGAATCATTGGTACCTCAGATCTAGCACTGCACCAGAAACTGGCATCCCTATTGTTAAGAATGAAGCGGTATGCTGAGGCTATAGATGTGAGTCAGACCATTATGAAAGCTCACCCCAGCTATCCGAAAGTGCATAAGCAGATCTTCGAAAAGGCGATGGTACATTTGAGAACTTAGAAGAAACCTCCATTCAGTTTGTGAACATTTAGGAGAAGTTGAACCCCCTTTAAATTTAGAAGATACACTTGAATTTTCTTGTTTTAGAATAGAATATGCCAATATATGTCATGTTTGCCAATATATGTCATGTTTATCCTGCCCGAATAGGACGGAAAGGACCCCTTACCTCGGCAGTCTAAACAAGGTCTAATAGATGCTGTTGAGAAATGTGATGAGAATAAGTAGAGATGCTGTTGAGAAATGTGATGAGAATAAGTAGAGATGCTGTTGAGAAATGTGATGAGAATAAGTAGAGATGCTGTTGAGAAATGTGATGAGAATAAGTAGAGATGCTGTTGAGAAATGTGATGAGAATAAGTAGAGATGCTGTTGAGAAATGTGATGAGAATAAGTAGAGATGCTGTTGAGAAATGTGATGAGAATAAGTAGAGATGCTGTTGAGAAATGTGATGAGAATAAGTAGAGATGCTGTTGAGAAATGTGATGAGAATAAGTAGAGATGCTGTTGAGAAATGTGATGAGAATAAGTAGAGATGCTGTTGAGAAATGTGATGAGAATAAGTAGAGATGCTGTTGAGAAATGTGATGAGAATAAGTAGAGATGCTGTTGAGAAATGTGATGAGAATAAGTAGAGATGCTGTTGAGAAATGTGATGAGAATAAGTAGAGATGCTGTTGAGAAATGTGATGAGAATAAGTAGAGATGCTGTTGAGAAATGTGATGAGAATAAGTAGAGATGCTGTTGAGAAATGTGATGAGAATAAGTAGAGATGCTGTTGAGAAATGTGATGAGAATAAGTAGAGATGCTGTTGAGAAATGTGATGAGAATAAGTAGAGATGCTGTTGAGAAATGTGATGAGAATAAGTAGAGATGCTGTTGAGAAATGTGATGAGAATAAGTAGAGATGCTGTTGAGAAATGTGATGAGAATAAGTAGAGATGCTGTTGAGAAATGTGATGAGAATAAGTAGAGATGCTGTTGAGAAATGTGATGAGAATAAGTAGAGATGCTGTTGAGAAATGTGATGAGAATAAGTAGAGATGCTGTTGAGAAATGTGATGAGAATAAGTAGAGATGCTGTTGAGAAATGTGATGAGAATAAGTAGAGATGCTGTTGAGAAATGTGATGAGAATAAGTAGAGATGCTGTTGAGAAATGTGATGAGAATAAGTAGAGATGCTGTTGAGAAATGTGATGAGAATAAGTAGAGATGCTGTTGAGAAATGTGATGAGAATAAGTAGAGATGCTGTTGAGAAATGTGATGAGAATAAGTAGAGATGCTGTTGAGAAATGTGATGAGAATAAGTAGAGATGCTGTTGAGAAATGTGATGAGAATAAGTAGAGATGCTGTTGAGAAATGTGATGAGAATAAGTAGAGATGCTGTTGAGAAATGTGATGAGAATAAGTAGAGATGCTGTTGAGAAATGTGATGAGAATAAGTAGAGATGCTGTTGAGAGATGTGATGAGAATAAGTAGAGATGCTGTTGAGAAATGTGATGAGAATAAGTAGAGATGCTGTTGAGAAATGTAATGAGAATAAGTAGAGATGCTGTTGAGTGTGGGACGCATTTCCTGTCCAGTAATAACATCGTGGAAAAATATTGGGATGCACGTGGGAGAATGACCTAATGGCCAAGTTTCTGACATTTGAAAACAATAACTCTTGAGTCTGATATGACCTTAGCTGTAGGAACGGTTGCCTCTCACAGGACCATTTTTTTTTTTTCTTCTTCTTTTTCTTCTTCTTCTTTC